>NC_028455.1:10444785-10464972 GCF_000263155.2 Setaria italica | reverse complement strand
AGTTAATTAGTGGAATATATCTTGTTTATGTATTTATCTCGATGCTCTCTTTAGTTCTATTTAATTTATTGACTCATGTTATGTTGCATGCAGAGTAAGCTCGAGTTTTTACTGAGGCTTCAAGAGTATGTGGAATTTGTCAAGGCTAAGAATTGCATACAGGCTATAGCATATGCTCGAAAATACCTTGCTCCCTGGGGGTCTATCCACATGATAGCCGGCGGCGGCTAGGGTCGCCAGAACCCCTAGCGGGCGGGTGCTGCAACACACAGAGGCACGGGGCGGTGTTGGAAGAGATGTGCGGGGGAGAAACAGAGGCGCAGGGGGTCTCGGAGGAGAAAAGAACGAATCATTTTTTTTGTGTAACCAGTGGCATTGGTGGTTAATTACCCACCAACTCCATGAGGAGGTTCAAAAGAGGGGGTTTTGGAGCAGCAAAAGAGGTGCTCCAAAACTCTACCCCCATTTGCACTACAAAGTTTTGGAGTTGGGGTGTTTGGCTGGATTTTTTGCTGGAGTTGCTGGAGTTGTGGAGTAGAGCCCTGCCAAACAGGTCATATGTCATCTTGTATTCCTAGTCTAAGATCAATGGAGCGCACCGCCTGCGAGAGGAGGTAAAACTCACTGAAGTATTGGCTGCAAAAGGCTTCATTATGTAGGTTTTATGTCTCTGATCCATGTTCGATTGTGCAGGACGTCTTGTAGTACTCTATTCTTCTGCTTGGAGATTCGAAAGATGTTGGGCGCAAGATCACGCGATCTTTGCCCTTGGTACCAAGTGCTGTTCCATAATGATAACGTGGCCCCGTCACCTATGCCGATGGATGTAGCTGCTGCAAAAAGTAGCTTGTCTTTCTTTTCACACAAAATTTCTGATCCTACCCACGTCTTGTCCGCTGCTTTCCATTCTTAACAAAGGCACTGCAATCTGAGACGTCTTGCGAAACTGCTTAGGTTTAGGATTCCCAACCCTCCTGAACGTTTTCGGCCTTGCAGATCGCGGCCAATTGACTTTGCATTTGCCACTAGTGAGGGTGTGCACCCCAGCTCAGAAAAATAATGTTTTATTTTTGCGTTGATATCTTCCAAAAGCTCCTTCGGCGCATCCATTGCCGTGAGGAGGTTGTCGGGCATGCACCCCAGGCCCACGAGTAGGTCCTGAATGGCCCACTAAGGGACGTACTCGGACATGATCAAGACAAGGGGATAGGCATATCCCACTCGGACTAGTTAAGTATGTATATGGAAACTAATCAGACCATACCGAGTAGAACTCTGTAATTATACTCGACTAGGACTTAGACTTGTAACCCTGCCCCCCCCTCGTGTATATAAGGGCGGGCAGGGACCCTCCTCAACAATAACTCTAGTGCATCTAATATCAATACAACCAAACACACAGGACGTAGGGTATTACGTGATCTAGCGGCCCGAACCTATCTAAATCGTGTTCCTTGCATCACCATCGACTCCTTGATTCCCGACGGCCCTTACCGCACAAAAGACCTCCTAGGGTACCCCCTAGGCGGGTTGCCGGTCTAAAACATCGACAGCTAGCACGCCAGGTAGGGGAGCTCGTTGAGTTTCTCAGCGTGAGCTCGATGGCGCCCATTGTTTTCAAGCCTGTCTTCACCATCGAAGCGGGCGCAACCTTCATTTTTGGATCCTGGCTCTGCATCGCCTACGGTGCTGGATCGTTTCGGCGCCAGTTCATCAACGTTTAGGAGAAGAAATCGGAGGATTCGGTCAGGAAAAACCAAAATTTCAAAGTCAACAATCCCAAGTTCGACTACGCGTTGGACCCGACCTCAGTTCGGACTAGTCGGTCCCAGTCACTTCCCAAATCGACTTCGACTCCAAAACGGTTTCCACACGGACTTCGCAATGCAGCTGAAGTCTACCAAAGTTTCCCCACTCGAACTCTACTCGAACACATGAACGATGAAGATGACGACTCCGACTCGGTCTATCTCCCAGAGATCCCACTGACAGGACCAGCCTAGGGACTGGTAATAACTTCGACATCGCAAGGCAGATTCGTTCACTGCCAGGAATGAGACCATCCCTCACCCGCGACTACGAGTCGCGCCATGTCGCTCACATAGACAACCTTCCATACCAAGAAGGCGTCCCACTCACTTCAAGCCGCGAGGAAAGTTCCACGGAAATTGCAACATCAAGCTCCGGAAGCTACTGCCTCGACAGAGAAGTCTTCGTTATTACTCAAAATAACAACCCGGGTACTAGCCAACAGAGAACCCCCAGGCGATTAGCACAACTCGACAATGTCTCAGAAGATGAGTCAACAGCTAACGCCCCATAAGACGAAACTTCCGATCAAAGGAACCAAAGAAGGATACACAATGCAACTCGGGCTGAGCGACGACAGACGCTGGCTACAAACATTCCCATCACAAACCTTGAAAGAGCATTTGACACAGTACAGTCTCAAGAACATAATACTCCACTTGCAGCAATTGCCTCTATCAACCTTATATCAATGCTAATACCTCGAGATAGAGACAATGAAGTCACAGCTCAGCTCGCACAGCGAGGCAACGGACTAATCGCACAACTCGCAGAACAAGCTTACAAGCTACTTGATAAAGAATCACCAATCCCGTCTGTTCCCCGCATCGCAGTTCATCAAGAAGGCAGTAGAGGTGCTGCAGCTAACAACAACGAAGTACAAAGGAACGACAACGAAGTTGTAAACCAACCAAGGCAACGCAGCCAAGGTCTGAGCAAACACAATGCTCCAGTACAACAAAAAGATATTGGAGAAGTCAGCTGCACCAACTCCGTAAAAAGTCCTCGTCATACTCGGAAAAATCACGAAGTATCAAACTTCAGTGATTTACGAGAAATAATCAACAGTCGGCGAGAGCGAGAAGTCAACAATTACAACCATTTTCTTGCTTTCACAAATCGGGTGATGCGGACAAGATTACCCGAGAAGTTCAAACCAACAGGAATCACCAAGTATGATGGCAAGCAAGACCCAATTCAATGGCTCCGATGCTACTCTTTGGCAGTGCAGGCAACTAGGGGTAATAACGACACCGAAGTCATCCACTTTCCCATATGCATGGAACCCGCACCGCTTACATGGCTTGAGTCACTCAAACCTAGATCAATCGACTCTTGGGCAGATTTGACAAAGTCTTTCACCAACAATTATGCTAGCTCCATGGCTAGACCGGGCAACAAGATCGACATGAGTCAAATAAAGCAGAAAGAAGATGAAACACTACGCGACTACATGCAATGATTCTTCGAAAAGAAGGCAACTATAGTTGACATTTCAGAAACAGACGTTATCGAGTGCTTCCAGAATGGACTCTACGATCGACGAACATACCAAGACTTCGGCAGACGACGACCAGCTAATGTCAAAGACCTCAAAGTCATGGTACAACAGTGGGCAGATGAAGAGGACAAAGAGCAAGAACGGTTCGACTCTCATCACAACCGTGGACGCGACAACAACAACAATGATTAGGATAGAACTTGACACAATGATACTCGAAACAACTTTTCAAGTAATCAAAATCACAAAAGGAAACCCGACAACACCATTGCCTCCATGACTAACTCCGGGAAAAAGGGATCCCGCAAAAATGATGAAGGGCCAACCTTCACCGAACTACTCAAAAAACAGTGCCCATGGCACCAGACTAGCAAACACTCGGCAATAGACTGCTACAGCATGCGCCGAGTAATGCAAGACTTACCCGCACCACCACCTCCTTAAGAGTACAGCAAGAAAAAAGATAAGGGCAAGGACAAAGTCCACAACGATGATGAAGAAGAAGGCGACTTCCAGACCGCCTCCAAGACAGTCAACGTCATTTTTAGCGGAAATTCCAGGCACCGCGTCCAAGCGAGCCAACAAACTCGTACTTAGGGAAATCATGGCTATCGAGCCAATAGATCCAACACCGCTAAAATGGTCAGAAGTACCCATATCCTTCAGCAGAAAGGACTAGTGGACAAAATTCTCAGAGCCAGGCCGATTCCCCCTAGTACTCAACCCTGCTGTGGTAGGATCAAAGCTGACAAAGGTACTCATCGATGGCGGAAGTGGACTCAACATCATTTTCGCCAAAACACTAAGGAAGATGTGCCTCCACGTCACGGAAATGCTCACTCCAACAGATTCACCCTTCTATGGCATCGTACCAGGAAACGCAGCTATACCACTAGGACAAGTCATCCTTCCAGTTACCTTTGGAACTAAGGAAGACTACCGCACCGAGTACATCAAATTTGAAGTTGTCGATTTCGAGACATCTTACCATTCCATACTCGGAAGGCCAGCACTAGCTAAGTTCATGGCCATACCACATTACGTTTACTTGGTACTCAGAATGCCAGGGCCCAAGGGAGAACTAACGCTACGAGGAGATCTACGGTGATCTTACGAGTGCGACACCGAAGCCGTGGAGATTTCCGTAACTTCTCAAGCACCTAGCCCCATGCAACAAGTTTTCACAGCTTCAAAGAAACTTCACCCAACTGAACTCGAGATACCAGAAAACAAGTCGGGGTCCACAAAGGTGAAACCAGCAAGCATGAAAGACTTCAAACCAGTCGATCTCCACACGGGTGACTCCTCCAAGATAGCCCTGATCGGAACAGGGCTGGATCCTAAATAGGAAACCACACTCATCAGTTTCCTTCGGGCTAACCATGATATCTTTGCTTGGAAACCAGCTGACATGCCCGGTGTGCCCAAGGAGCTGATTGAGCACTCTCTAAATGTTGATCCCAAAGCTACTCCAAAACGACAGCGACTCCGCAGATTTGCTCAAGACAGACGAGAAGCAATCAAAAAAGAACTAGCCAAGCTACTCGCGGCAGAGTTCATCAAAGAAGTTTTTGACCCTGACTGCCTAGCTGATCCCGTACTCGTTCGTAAGAAAAACAACGAATGGAGAATGTGCGTTGACTACACAGACCTCAACAAACACTGTCCAAAAGACACTTTTGCACTACCCAGGATCAACCAAGTAGTCGACTCTACTGCTGGGTGCGATTTGCTATGCTTCCTCGACTGTTACTCAGGCTATCATCAGATAAGCCTCAAAGAAGAAGATCAAGCTAAAACAGCCTTCATCACACCATTTGGGGCTTTCTGCTACAAGACAATGTCATTCGGACTAAAAAATGCAGGGGCTACCTATCAACGAGCTATACAGATGTGCTTCGAAAAGCAATTACATCGTAATGTTGAAGCTTAAGTGGATGACGTAGTCGTCAAAACAAGAAACCAGGAGGAATTTATCGCTGATTCGGAGGAAACATTCTCAAGTTTACGAGCTTTCCGATGGAAACTCAATCCTACCAAGTGCGTTTTCGGAGTACCTTCCAGGAAACTACTCGGGTTCATCATTAGCCATCGCGGCATTGAGGCCAACCTAGAAAAACTATCCGCCATCACAAACATGCACGCACCAGCTAGCATCAAGGATGTGCAGAAACTCACAAGCTGCATGGCAGCCCTCAACCGGTTTATCTCGAGACTTGGAGAACGAGGACTACCTTTCTTCAAACTTCTCAAATGACAGGACAAGTTCAAATGGACACAAGAGGCAGACAAGGCGTTAACGCAACTCAAAAACTTTTTATCAAAGCCTCCAATCCTCACTGCTCCATCTCCAAACGAGGACTTGCTCCTATACATAGCAGCTACTACTCACGTCATCAGCACGGTAATAGTAGTTGAACGGTCTGAACCAGGCCACATTTACAAAGTCCAAAGACTTGTGTACTTTGTTAGTGAAGTACTCTCGGACTCCAAAACTCGGTACTCGCTGATACAAAAAATCCTATACGCAATTCTGCTCACCTCACAAAAGTTGCGCCATTATTTCCAAGAACACAGCATCACAGTCATCACTGACTTCGAGCTCGACGAAATTCTCCACAACAGAGACACCATGGGTAGAATCTCCAAATGGGCAGTTAAACTCGGAGCTCTAACCTTGGACTTTAAACCAAGGACAGCCATCAAATCCCAGGCTTTGGTCGACTTCGTGGCTGAATGGACTGAAAATTAGGTACGAACACCAGTCGAGCGGCCAGAGCACTGGGTAATGTATTTTGATGGTTCCCTCAAACTCGAAGGAGCCGGTGCAGGCGTACTCCTCATCTCCCCAAAGGGAGACCAACTCATGTACGCACTGCAAATCTTCTGGGAAGTCTCAAACAACGAAGCTGAGTACGAAGCACTGCTACATGACCTTCGCCTTGCAATTTCCCTCGGCATCAAAAGACTACTGGTATATGGCGACTCACTAGTCGTTATAAACCAAGTCAATGATGAATGGGATCGAAACAAGGACAACATGGACGCTTACTGCAAAGAAGTCCGCAAATTGGAAAACAAGTTCTCGGGCTTGGAATTTCACCATATCGTCCGTGACAACAACGTAGCCGCTGACGTACTATCAAAAATGGGCTCAACTCGTGCAGAAGTTCCAGCAGGAATTTTTGTTCACGAACTCCACAAGCCGTCCATACCAGAACAAGTGACACCACCGGTAGTCCAGACTACAGAAGTCACTCGAGAAATCATGATGATAGAAGTTGACTGGAGGACACCCTTCATCGACTACATCAAGGACCACAAGTTACCTTCTGACAAAAATCAAGCTGAGCAAATTTCCCGACGAGGAAAAAACTATGTTCTAGTCGGAGATAAGCTCTATAGAAAAAGTGCATCATCAGGGGTTACCCGTGAAGATGGCCAAGAAATTTTAGAAGAAATTCACAAAGGGATCTGTGGCAACCACGCATCCTCATGAACACTAGTAGGCAAGGCTTTCAAAGCAGGTTTCTACTGGCCGATGGCTTTAGCCGATGCAAAATAGTTAGTTCGAAAGTGCAAAGGCTGTCAAGTCTTCACTAAACAGCAACTTGTCCCTGCCTACAAGCTAGTCACAATACTAGCCGATGACCTTTTGCTTGCTGGGGGCTAGACATGATAGGTCCATTACTAACTGCGCCAGGAGGATTCAACCGAGTACTCGTGGCCATCGACAAATTCACTAAGTGGATCGAGCTCAAGCCAGTCACCTGCCCCAAGGCAGACCGCGTCCTCGACTTCTTGGATGAAATTGTACACCGTTACGGCTTCCCAAACAGAATCATCATAGACCTGGGATCCAACTTCAATAATCATGACTTCTAGGAGTACTGCGAGAATAGCGGAATCGACGTCCGCTACGTCTCAGATGCTCACCCACGAGCCAACAGACAAGTCGAGCGTGCCAATGGCATGATACTCGAAGCTCTCAAGAAAAGACTACATGACGTTAGCAATACAAAGGGAGGCAAATGGCTTAAGGAACTTCCTAACGCTCTGTGGGGACTACGAACCCAACCGTGCAAGACTACTAGGCTCTCTCCCTACTTTCTAGTATATGGCTCAGAAGCTATATTACCCGTGGACGTCATGTGGCAATCTCCTTCAGTAGAACAATACGACGAAGAAATGGCTGAAGAAACAAGATGCACAGATCTGGACAGCCTAGAAGAAACAAGATGCGCAACATTAGTTCAATCAGCTCGGTACCTTGACGGGTTAAGACGATACCACGACCGCAATGTGAAGGAACGATCTTTCAACTTAGGCGACATGGTCCTCAAACGAATCCAAGATACGTCAGGGTTTCATAAACTCAATTCACCATGGGAAGGTCCTTACATTGTATCCAACGTTACAGGACCCGGATCTTACATATTACAAGAACTTTCAGGAGAACAAGTACCAAAGTCTTGGAATATAGAACACCTCTGTCGCTACTACCCTTAGTAGACAAAAGAACTCGAGTTATTACTTCAAGCAGAAACTCATTTTTACTACTCGTGCCAGGAGCTCGACTACCGACTACAAGATATACTACTCTTGACACAAGACTACCAACTCAACAGGCATTCCAGCTCTAGTACAAAGCCTCAAGGGCAGAGTAATTTTTTACTCAAGTCCGAAGACAAATCAAAAAGTTACATACGAGTAAAGGTACTCGAAATACAATACAAAAGAACTACAAGCAATTGCCTACTAGCGGGCTGCATTTAAACCTTAGGCTTTTACAATATCACAAGACCACTCAGGTCTGCCGACTACAATGGGAAGGGCCCACACGCAAGAAAGCTGCACAAAATGCATCCATATCCAGGTCCTCTACCCAAGGCAACACCAGGTACTCCTGCACCGCCGCTGCCTTGATAGCGGCAACGATGAATCCCGCGTGTCGCGCAAAGAAGGAAACAAGGCTGCTCTTTTGCTAGCCTTGTCGAGCCGACCCACACTGCGGCCACACCTCCACCTCTAAGAGAGCGGGATAAATACTGCGGCACTCATCACCCATCACTCGTGAGTTCCAGCGCGTACCCGGCTGGATCACGAGCTGCAAGATGAGGCGCGCGATGAAACCTCCTACGAGGATTCTTCTATCATCGCGGCTATCCCTACAAGTGCTAGAGTCTGTGGAGGGAAGGTGGCCCCAATCTACGAGGAATCTTCTAGCACCGGTGTACTCTTTGAAGGCTCTCTACACTTAAACAACAGCAACCGAAGGCAATCCATCATTACTCAAAGCCTGATGCAGGTCGATCTCCATGGCGGTCTATTTATAGCCAAACGCTACAACCGCCAACCACCCAGGAGTTACTATTCGCCCGTGATCGACAAGTCTGGATGACCTCTGACTCTGCCCACATGAAAGCATTGACGCCACAAAGGACAAAAGAGTACAATACACCCGTGCACCCCCCATTCAAAGAATAAAAAGCAGAGTACTCGACAACAGCGCGACTACCCAAACTCAGCACTCGGAACTGCTCCAAATAACAAAGGATGGACAAGTGTTCATTTTTCAAAACAAAATATTGTTCCAAAGTACTCGGCAGCTTACAAGAGTACACAAAATCCTAAGGCTCCTCCAGAGATACAAATTTAGACATCTTTGACGCAATCGACTCAGCCTCTTTGAGGTACTGCGCATAGGCCTCCTCCGTGCAATTTCGTGCAACGCCGTCACCAGCCGCTGTCAAATCCGTTCTCGGGTAGTACGACTTGATCACAACAAGGACTTGTTTACACATAGCCTTGCAGAGGCTAGCCACCTTACCCGGAGCAGCCTTCAAGCGCTCGACTACTGAGCGAGGTCATGCGTCCTCTTCAAGAGGGGCAATGGCATTCACCAAGTCCTGAGCAGCATCAGTTAACTCTTGAAGCCCGCCTCGAAATCTTCCTATGGTCTGGCCATGATCTCTACAGGCCACCATGGCCATAGCAAGCATCACTCCGTTCTGATTCTTCGTGTCTCGCTGATGCTCGCAGGTAGACTGTGCTTCAGCCAGCGCAGCCCAAAGATGATTAGCCTCATCAGCTACTCGGTCATGCGCATTCCTCCAGTCAAGGAGTTGGCTACTCGCAGCAGCCTCCTTCCTCTTGAGCTCTGCAAAAACGACCAAGTTCAACAACTGACTACAGTTGGACATACTCGGAGAATGGAAAGTACTCACCTTGATACTTTTTATTCAATGACTTGTAGCGGCTCTCCAGTTTCTGTTGCAAAATTTCATGATCTGACCGCTCAACAGCAAAATACTTTGCACCATCTTCATGAACTCTCAAGGATTCTGTAAGTTGGGCACACTCCTGCTCCAATTGTTCATTTCGTTCCTGAAGGGCCTGAGCATTCCTTTGAGTTCTGTCATATAGATCTTGCAAAGAAAAGCAAATGGTCAAGTCCCTTAGCTACAAAGCAGTCAGACAAGCGAAGAAACACACCTGAAAGCTTTGCATAGCTCTCTGAAACTCCAATTCTGACGGAAGCCCGAGTACTGGACCTTGAGCACTCCGTACAACATGAGGAGCTGGAGCCGTACCCAAGGCTGTACCTAACAAGTGACAAACATTAGTCAACACAATACTACGAATACAACACCAGTACACCGAGTACATACCTGGTGCAGTCGCCTCTTTGGCCTTCGCCACATCAACCAGCGCCAAAACTTCTCCAGTAGAACTCGACGGGGGTCCACCTCCAAAACCTGAAGCAACTGAAGGATCCTCCACCGAGCGGATCACTTCCTGCAGCATGGACATAGTGGCACCAAGACAACTAGCATCAACTCCGGATGCATCATCAACAGACAGATCGTCCAAGGGAGTAGAAAGAGTAGACGGGGGACAAGACTCTACTCCTGCCTCTACAGGGATAGTCTCCTCCGCATCCCTACATCAAAATACAAAGTCACCACACGACTTCCAAAAAGTTTGAAGATACACACCAAGAATAAAAAACTCACCGAGTTGATCATGGCGGCAATCGCACACATTTCTTCTCAGCAACAGGCGGCCGAGTACTCGGCACCGCAGGAGCAGCTGAAGGTGCAGTCTTTTCGCTAAGTCCTACAAAAAACAAGGTCACGACTACAATGAACTTAGACTAACAAAAAATAGTTGGGGAGAAAGCTCACCACTAGCGATCACATTGGATAACAAAGAGCCAGTAGCAACTACTGGCGATACTCCCCTCGCAACATCCGCCACTCCAGCAGGCAAACTCAGAACTGCCTGGTCAGGGACCGGCAGCGTGGTAGCCGAAGAAGTCTGGACTGTTAGCTCGGGGGCTGCTCCAGCATCCGCTAGCGGCACCTCCCCTGGCACCTCTTTTACAGATGCAACATCAACATCATCGGCGGTCGCGGCCACCTCATCAGAAGTTGCCTCATCATCACCAAGGGTCGCGTCGACAACCTTTTCAAATAAATAAAGTGATCAAGAGGGTACAGGAAAAAATCTGCTAGTTACCAATACATACACGACTACATACCTTGGTACCCTGAGACTTCTCAGGAGTCAAAGTCGAGGCAGACTTAGCAGCAGACTTCTTGCGGACTACTCGGCGTTTCTTCACAGGAGGAGAAGGTTCATCTTCCGACTCTTCAACAACCGACTCTTCCTCAGAGTGCTCCAAATAGCCAGCAAGAACCCGGGACTACAAAAAGAAAAATTGTTGTTACTCAAACAACCTCTCAAAAAGCTCAAAAGGTACAAGTCAAGTAAAAGACCATACCTCTTGTGGCTGGTACCAGGCATCAAACTGGCGAAGAGCTGAAGGAATAACTGGTACTCCTTGATAGTTCCTGAAGAACTTGGCTAGCAGTGCCTCCACGTCATCATCAGAAATGTCATCAGGAGACATACGTGACGAGTCATTAAAACCTGAGAACTGCCCACCCAGGTGAGCCCGCTTCTGCAAAGGTTGTACTCACCTCTTCAGAAAGCTGGCTGCCACATTAATTCCAGTCAAACCCAGGGCCTTCAACTTGGCAATCTGGGTCAGCAAGTTGTCGATCTCAAGAGAATCTTCAGGTTCGCTGACCCAGTTCTCTGCATGCTTCGGGGCATGACCTGTGACTACCGGCAAGCGAGGCTCATGGTTTCCAATGTAGAACCACTTCCTTTTCTACTCCCCATGGGAATCAGTCAAGTTATAATCAAGATAGGCGCCAAGTTCCTAAGTTGGAACCCGGCCCCTCCAAAAACCTCTATCCTAATGGCACTAGGCTGAGGCTTTCAACGAAACAATTTCCTAAATAGCTCAAGGCTAGGAGGAACGCCCAAGTAAACTCCACACAAGTGTACAAAAATGGACATATGCAGCACACCATTGGGATTCAAGTGAATGAGCTGAAGCTTGTAGTACTCGAGGATACCTCTGAAGAAGAAAGTCTCGTTTGGATGCTCCTCAAACTGCCACGCGTTAGCAAAAGTAGGCCTCCACTCGAGTACCTCCTTTGGCTGCAGAAGCTTCGCGTCAACAAGCGCTTGAACGGCCGCCTCCTTCATCACGGAATTCTGCCACGTGACTCCAGGCGGTGGCAGCGCAGTCTGGTTCGTTGGACCCACCTTCGGTGCAGGCAACACCAGCTCCTTTCCCTTCTTTGACTTCACCTTATCCGCCGTTGGAGCCTTGCCCTGAGTCTTCTCGGGTTTCTTCCCCATCTTCTTGGTGCGCATAAGACGATCTCAACCGAAGCAGGGACAAGACAACCTCGGATCTCTCTCAAAGAACTGCAATGGTGGCGGTGGTGCTGGACAATCATGACGGCGCAAAAGAGGAACAAAAAAGCGGGGGAAGAAGAAAAACAGATCTGTTATAGTGGAACGTAACCCTAACCGAAAAGGGGCCCTCCAGTTATATCTCCGCAGCCTCCGGATTCCAAGCGTCAGTTACGCAACGGATAGGTTTTAAACAGATTTATTGCCATAACACCCAACGGCTACTCCTATCAAGGGGTTTTGATCACTTCAACGACAAAAATCACCTAAGTGCTCGGGGACTGCGGGTACCGTACCCGATGGTCAGAATTTTCTTTTTCAGATTACCAAGAGTAAAACAGCTAAGAAGCAGGATTGACCCTAAGCCTGACTCTTCGACTCAACCTAAGGCTCGGAGGCTACTCCATATGGAGTGCGATTGTCATCGCATTACCATATAAAATTCTTGGAATAGAAGCAACTCAAAGGAACAAGAAGAGTACCTTCCAGCCACGCGATAGTACTCGAGCACTTTGGACACTACAACCTCTATGAAGAACTACTCGGATGGTGCCCACAGTACTCGAGACTGTGGCGCATGACTACAAAGTACTCGGGGGCTTGTCGGGCATGCACCCCAGGCCCACGAGTAGTTTCCATATACATACTTAACTAGTCCGAGTGGGATATGCCCATCCCCTTGTCTTGACCCTGCCCCCCCCCCTCGTGTAACAACAACTCCAGTGCATCTAAGATCAATACAACCAAACACATAGAACGTAGGGTATTATGCGATCTAGTGGCCCAAACCTGTCTAAATCGTGTTCCTTGCGTCACCATCGACTCTTTGATTCCCGATGGCCCTTAACGCACAAGAGACCTCCTAGGGTACCCCCTAGGCCGACAGAGGTAGACCGCTTGTGAAGTGAGGACTGATTTGACGAGTGGTAAACGTCCCGCAGGCACAATGTTTCTAGCATTCCATGCCATCAGCTTGCCGACTGCTTTGTCCACGGTGGGCTGGTAATGAACTCTCCTTAGCCAGCGTGTAGATAGAGGGAGATCTAGGTATTGGACCAGAAAGTGACCTGTGGGCGCAGCTAGGTTTCCTAAAACCTATTTAAGGTTAATGCCTTCACATCTGATTGGAATTATACACGATTTGGTGAAGTTCGTTTGTAGGCCGGAACCTATCCAAAATGAGTGAGCAATTCGGCAAGTGCGCTGACATCTTCCCTTGTCGGGTTGATAAAAGTAGACTATGATGTTCAAACTTCTGCCCCTTAATTTGGAAATTCAGCCCGATTGAGTCACATGGTCCAAGAGAGCTAGTAGGGGTTCAATAGCGATGACGAAGAGAAGTGGTGAGAGCAGGTCCCCCTGATGTAGGCCTCTACCATACTGGATCGGCGCATTTGGGATCCCATTAAGAACCACGCGTGAGGAGGAGGAGCAAAACAAGGAAGCCATCACTCTCTCCATCTAGGTGGAAAACCCAGTCATTCCAGCAGTGCCAGAAAGTAGTCCTATCGAACGGAGTCAAATGCCTTAGCAATATCTAGCCTGAAGAATAGTGTTGGAAAGCTTCATGCGGTGGAATCTCCTTACCATATTTCATACTGTCAAGAAATTACCATGCATACTGCGTTTCTTAATGAACGCACTTTGCATAGATGAGATTAATTGCTTCATGTGCGGTGCAAGTCTTAGCGCTAGGGCCTTTGTTATGATCTTGATGAAAGAGTGGATTAGGCTAATGGGTCTGAAATCGGACACCATCTCAGCACCATCCTTTTTAGGCAGGAGCACAATGTTTGTTGTGTTGATCAGGGGAAGACTCGTGTTGCGAAAGGTTATGGAATGCATTGGCCGCTTCCACAATGTCAAACTTAATGATGTCCCAGCAGCTCTTGAAAAAAGTTCCAGTAAAACCGTCTGGTCCCGATGCTTTGTCCGACGACATCTCAAAAACTACCTTTTTCAGCTCGGCTTCGGTGAAGGGTTCGTCAAGCCCTCGGAGGTGAGTGCCGGGAGTTGCAAGGTATCCCAGTTTATGTCTTGGCTGAGGTGGCCTGGGTTACTCATGATGCTTATGAAATGCTCTTTAATAACCTCAGCCTTCTCTTCGTGTTTCAGCACCCACCCGGTTCCTTTCTAAAGTCTCTGAATATGATTTCTCTGCCTTCTGCCATTGATTTTTCTACGGAAGAACTTCATGTTTGCGTCCCCAGCCTAAGGTTCGTGATGCGTGACGCTTGTTGTTTCCTGACTCTCTCATTGACAGCTAGGCCCATGACCCTGCGTTTTAGTTTTTGGCACAACACCATTTCCTCTTTGGTCAGCTGCCTACTTTCTTGTGCCATGTCTAGGCGAAGGATGACATCCGAGGCCATGAGTAATTGCATCTTAGCATCCGGGTAAAAGTTGTCGCTCCAAGCCCTCAGTTTTTTCATCGTGGCTCCGAATTTATGGTAGAGCTTGTGGAAAGGTTCGTGATGTTGTCACGGTGAGTTCCACGCATTCTCAACCATCTGTATGAAGCGTGGTAACTTGGGCTAATGGTCTTCGAAGCGGAAAGTTCTAGGCCGTCTCGCGCCGCTTTAATTTTCTAGAAGGAGTGGGTAGTAATCTGAGAGTGAGGTGGACAAAGCACGAAGGACATGCGTTTGGAAACAGAGGTCAGCCGCTGCATCATAAAACACTCTATCAAGCTTTACTAATATCGGGTTTTGTTGCTCATGGGTCCATGTGTATTTGCGATTTTAAAGCGGTATTTCAGTTAGCTCACACTTATTTATTGCCTCCCTGAAGCTGTTCATAAGGCTTTTGTTCAGGTTGTTGTTGTTTTTATCATTGGCTTTGTATATAAGATTGAAATCCTCGACGATCATCCACTTTGACCAGGCTGGTGGCTTCATGGATTGCATCTCCTGTTATTGTGTCGCGACGGGCCATACACATTTGTCAGATGGGTCATTGTACCACATTCACGAACGCATACCGTTGCCGAGAGATGGTATTCACCTAGCGTAATATCTGTTACTTCTAAGAAGTCCTCGTTCCAGGGTAGTAGTAAACCCCCTCCAGTTGCCAGCACACCAATGGCTAGCTTGAAAGTAAAATTTCTGAGTTTGTACCCCCTAAATAAGAAGCGGTGACAGCATCAACATCACCGAACTTTGTCTCCTGGAGACAGGCAATATGACAGCTTGTTGTTGCAATTGTCTGATGAACTACATCTTTCCGGGCCTGCCAGTTTAGGCCCCTCATGTTCCAGCACAGCAAATCAAAATCAGGGCCAATCATTGAGAACAAATGCAAACTCACAAAGCTTAGACATGTCTGGTGCCAACCAGTCGTCCACAACCAAGCCAAATTAAAGCAGAGAAACAACATGCAGTGAAGTCTTGATAGCACGAATGAAAACAAGTGCAGAGGCCTGGCAATCTGGCCATAAGGATTACAACCCAATCGAAGTACAGCGGCTTGCTGCCGTGACGGAGCTACTCTAAAGTCTTTCACTGACGTAAATAAAATGCTGAAGATGAACGGTAGAGTTTTTGATAACATAATGCAAATGTTGACACCAATTTAGTGGCGAGCTGCATGAAATCAGGCCACTGCGATCTCCCTGGTGCCCTTGAGCTCCTGGACTCCATCCCCCAACATTCCAACCAGGGCGATGTCCATCTTCTCGGCCTCATCATCATCGAGGTTGAACATCGTCGTGAGGGCAGCGATGATATCTGCCGGCAACGGCCCACTAAAGGTGGCCAGATACTACTGCAATGCACATTCAACATGCTCAAGCTCATCAGAAAGCATTCCCAATTTTCCGCAGAGATTTTGTTGTGCCCTTCGGATTGGGGTCCATCCTTGGGGCATTAGCTAAGCGGGAGTTGCGGCGGACCGCAGACGACACTTGGGAGGCATCGGATCCTAGAATTGGCTCTGAAGTAGGCTGGCCATAAGCAATCGGCTTGCCACTCAGGCTCACAAGAGGGGCATCAGCTTCATTTTCCTAAATGAAAATATGTTATGTCGAGTTAAAGGAAAAGAAGGGAAATAAAGTGATAAATCAAGAAGTTACCTCTCCATTAGATAGTTCATAATCAGGGTGAAGTCTCTTACAGTAATGTACTACTGCCCAGTTCATCAGGTGGCTCTTCCATTCATTCCACCATTGATTAAAAGACTCATATCATACTTCAGTACCGATCCAACTTGGCAAATCGAATGAGGGAACTGATGAAGTCAAGGCGGTCAAACTTTCATATTCAGAGCGGGTGATGACCATGTCCCTTGTTTTAAATTTATCAATAAAAAATAGGTCGATTGGGACTTGAGCAAATCCCATCTAATGGGAAAACACTGAAGGATGGTAAAACTCATAAAAGGGCTTATGAGATCGGTTGTTGGCAAAACCAGTTGGAAGAATACAAGGAGCTACAGCTGCTTTAAAGGCCGATGTGAGTGGTCCCGATGGGCCAACCTTTGGAAAGATGGAGTTCGGCTGGTTGGAGAATTCATATGTACGCCATACTATGTCTTCTTCTTTGAATCCACAATAAAAGGTTCTGAAGAACTGATATGCTTCTAGTGCCGATGGAGAACATCTTGTGATACTTGATGGTGCTTCTCCATAAGATTCACATCGGTGCCAGGATTCTTCTGCTTCTTCAGTATAGTTGGCGGGGAAGGTACAGGGAAGAAAATTTATCCCTTGACCCTTGGCTATATAAATAGTAAGCAAGAGCTGAATAGACCACCAAGGGCCACCAGTTCTAATGGTTTCACTAGCTCATAATTTGGTTGTTGTCTGGTGCATCAAGCGGTACACATATCTAAGCAGGAATTTTCCAAGGGGAAGTTTATTGCCTTAGGATAAGTACTCGGCGAAAACTAACATGTTTGACATAGGGCCTGCAGTAGATCCATAGAAGATGAACTTCTCTAAGCACATATTCAGGAAGAGGGCATGTTCTTCATCAGTGAGCAAAACAGATGGCTTGCTATAGGAGGCAATATATCCAGACCACCCATTCATATTCTTTGATTTAACCCTGTAAGAAGGTTTAGTCCTCAGGATGAATGGGTCGATTGGGTGGAGACATCCAAGCCTGTTAGCACGAAGACGTCAAGCAGTCTTCGGGACATTGGGCCGTGGTTGAACAAAAATGCATTCAAGGCATCAGACTAGAAGTATGCGGAGGCTACTAACAGCGGCTCGTTCTTTTCCATTTCAGCCAAGGAAAGTTTGATGCAATGGCCGATTCTGGAATCCTCCCAATTCTTGTCATTTTCGGATGCTACACGAAGGTACCAGGATCTCCAGCCAAAGATATTATTTGGCCATGAGCGAAAAGTGATTTCCAATCTATCAGGTTCATTGCAGCATGCTTGAAAGGAACCCTTTGAGTTTCAGCATTTATAAAGTCTATAGGATCCTCATCACCCATGGGCCCCAAGAAGTAACTTGTTTGAGTATTGGCTATGTGAATCAGGAAATTGTTCCTAAGTTCCTACAAAGGGGGCAAGGGTCGAAAGAAACGAGGGTTCAATGTATAGTAACTAGATCAGATCTAGAAAGTAAAAGATTGAGAATATGTTAGAGACCTGTGGAATGGAAGACACCGTCGCCATTGCTAATCTGGGGTGTCTTGATGGCTAGAGCTTGATGGCAATGGAGCAATGGAGCTATCGTCGGGCGCGTGAAGGGAAAAGATTCAATTTTTAGTTGCGACAGCGAAAGACTTCTGTCGGCTTGGTGAAGAACATGAAAGGGACTAGAACGGTTATATAATAATCTTTGCAGGGTGAATCCCAAAAAATTGGGGGAATGCTTTCATAAAATCCGGAGGAAGGAAATCATGATTGCAGCAACGACTCTTTTCAGTTTTGGAAAGATATCGGCTCAGGGCCTGTGAAGATGCTGGTAAGAGAAAAGAATTTATGAATATAATATTATATCCCAAAATTGGGGAGCATGTGTTGACGCTGATTTTTTACCAGAGTCAACCGCTGTGGATAAGGTTCTGACAGCCGATGAAGGAGAGAAAAAAGGTCTAGTGATGAAGCCATGTTGACCAAGACTAACCGCAATTGATTTTGGTTCCAGAAGGTGATAGAAGGCCAGGTGGCCCCAGTCCAAGGTGAAATTGACTCCACTAAATAAGGGAAAGCGTGGATATTTATATTTAGTAGTTTAGAAAAAGCTGTAATAGTTCATGTCATATTTGACTAGGATTGTAGCTTGCTTCGAGGTATAAATATAAGCCCATGAGTTTTGTAAGAATAATCAATCAATCAATACAGCCTTCCGGCGTCACGCCGTCAAAACCGTAGGAGTAGGAATAGAGTAGATTCGACAAGTTCCTTCTAACGCGCAAGGCTGCATCGCCTTTGATCATGATCGACCTCTATCAGAATTTTCTAAGTTAAGTCTTATATTCTGATATTGTTGTGTGGCTAGTTATCGAGTTATCTTAGATTGCAAGTAGAACTTGAGTGAGATAGATTAGTTTGAGGTGTTAATTAAAGATTAAAAGATGAAAGGGTCCTATTATGATGAACTTCGGTTACAAAAAATATTAAAAGTTGTTTTATGAGTAAAATCGAAATGCGAATTCTAAAAATCAGCACCAACCAGGGATGAAACCCCAAGAGCTTTTCATTTGTACCAGCCACGCTTACCATTAGGCTATGTACAATTTATTGACTTCCAACATGTAACGAACTATACATAAACGGCCTGTTCAGCTTATTCAGCCGGCTTATCAGCCACCAAACAATATTTTCCTCTCACAACAAATCGTCGTTTCAGCTTTTCAGCCGGCTTATAAGCTGAAGCGAACAAGTCTAAAATTATTTATCGGGCTGAGCCTAACAGAAGCTATCGCTGGCCCTCCGATGTGGCCCAGGAAGAATTAACGAAGAAAAGGAAGTGGTCTGGTCCGAAAGAATATATTTATAGGGAAGCAGGCAGGGCCGGAAAAGAAATGGAACACCAATTGGGAAAAGAATACGACCCTGATTGTATATAGTTTTCCTAGCCACGCTTGGATTATAATTTAAACGAAGATTTTCTCGCTCCTCGCTTTTCGCTTCTCGTAGTTCAAATCATTGAAGCGGCTTACCACATAAGCGAGAATTGGTGGAAATAAGCAAAACGTTTTGCGGGATTCTCGCTTATTTTCACCGATAAGCCGCTTATAAACGGATACGAATGGGCCTATATACTGGTGGGCTGGGCTGACTTTAGCATCAATCCGAGACTTGGTTTCAGGTATCAGTAGTTTCATTTCGGGGCGTTTTCGATATTAGAATACAACAAACGAGGCGATGTCGGCGAGGAACCACGCCATCCACGTCGGTAAAAATTTTTTACGTCGTCGGATCTAGAATTTACGGCTTACGTGATTGGTCGGCAGTCCCGCACGTTGCCATCCTCTCGGTAAAAAAAAACGCTACTTGCCATGGCCGCCGGAAAAAAAATTGGTTGCAGCCTCGCCTGGTACAGTCGTGCCCCGATGCGCAGCACGTGAACAGCTGGAGGATCGGACGCTTGCCTGCTTTCCGCCTCCCACGCGTTCCTCGCTCGGCTCGATAGTCGCTCGCTCAGCTCCAGGTGCCGACGTCATGCGTGCGGCTTGGCTCCAACACGCGTTGACTACTTGACTCCCAGACGTAAGAAGACGCGCCGGCGCCGCCGTTGCCTCCCTCGTCCGCCGCCGCAGTCGATTCCATGCCCCCCAACCGTGGAAAAGCAGCATGAGTACTGCGCAGAAACCGTGCGCCGGGGAAGCTGGCGAGGAAACGAAACGGGAAACGGTTGCGGAGGTGTGAGTGCGAGAATGGAGGAGGGGGCGGCGACCGACCGACCGACCTGGATGACGTGGTTCTTGAAGCTGACGCCTTCCTTCTCCTTGCGGGCGCGGTACTCGACGTAGAGGACGCTGATGAGGTAGGCCGTCCAGCTGCCCATGGGGCCATAGAAGACCTGCAGCAGCACGCCGGAGAACATGCCCAGCTGAGAGAACGAGTAGGGCAGCGTCAGCAGCACCTGTGCCACCTGCCATCACAAAACGCACCGGTGAGGTGATCATCGTCTGTAAGCGCCGCGG
>NC_028455.1:10436999-10444685 GCF_000263155.2 Setaria italica | reverse complement strand
GCATCTGGGGCAGACTGTACCAGACGAGGTTTGCAGCCCGGCTGCACCAAATTTTGCCATGGCGGCCACTCCACCTGAGCCTTCCGCGCCACCGCACTCCAACCCCTCATCCCCGGTCCCCGCCGCTGCTCAGGGCAACTCCAACCGAAGGCGGCGCTCGAGGTCGGCCCGCCCCTCGCGCCACGCCGATGAAGGCGGCCGTGCGCCGCCCGTGACATTGGGGGCTGCCGGCGACCCATCCTGCCCGCGCGCCGATGGGGGCACCTGCGGCCGGCCTGCCCCTCGCGCCGCTGTGCCGCCAGCTGCCTGCCGCGGCCGCGCCGCTGGGTGCTGGCAGTGCCTCAGCGCCGCCCAGCCCTCCCTCCCACCCTTCCTTTCCCTTGGCAAACAGGATTGGCCACCTCGCCACACGGATTTAGCGGTGCGATGACCCTCCCGGCGCCCCTCTCGGCCGTTGCCGCGGGCTCCCCTCCCGTACTGCTACAGGTTGAAGCGTGGCACCTCCGAATCCTCTTCCCATGCTGCTGTTTTTGGGCAAGTCTTGGTGAAGGGAGATTTCCTTGTGATTTTTTTTGTTGTGATTAGAGATGGCATAAATCCATATTCTTTTTACTATTTGTGCTGGACTTCAAACCTTGATCTGTACTACCTGTCCTTTGATCAACTTTTATCGGCTGTTCATTCTACATGTGCTCAACTAATGGTGCCTCTTTGTTTCTGTCAGTGCAGGCTATGGGCAAATGGTGCACACCTAATAAATATATGTACGACAACTGTTAATCCCAATTTCCCCTGCCAATCCGTTATGTTATTTTAAGCACAACCTTAAGATTCCTTCATATGTTCTGAGTATAATTGAATCATATATAGAGAAGCTAGAGTCAAATATATGCAATGCTCATAGACTATTTGCATAGTAGTCATCATCTGTGGGTGATGTTATATAGTCTGGAAACGCATGTACTTTTCTTAGATCAAGAAAAAAGTGCCTTCTGTTTTTTTTTTCTTCCCTCATGCTGACTCTTGTTCCATGCATCTTTTTATCTTAATGTTCTTTTCCTATCTTTTGAGAGGTTCTTTCCAGAATGAAGGTTGCACTGATGGTAGTGTATGTCTTTGTGCTGATTTCTGCTGATAGTGCCAGGTAAGTCCATGTCCATGCTTGCAGCATGTAACTTCCAGCTAACCGTTCACTACGGGAAAGCTTAACGTCGCCGAGTGTAATTACTTCGCTGAGTGCTTTTTTTCGGGCACTCGGCGAAGCACCGTTTTGCCGAGTGTAACATCAAAAACACACGGCAAAAATAAAACACTCGGCGAACGACCGGTTTGCCGAGTGCCACCCAAAAAACACTCGGCAAACACCCAACAGGCACTCGGCAAACTTTGACACTCGGCAAACTGACGCCCACGTGACTTCCCCGTACTGCCGGCGGCGCCACTCCGTGACGGACGTTAGTCTTTGCCGAGTGTCAATGGAGGGCACTCGGCAAAGGCACTAGTTTGCCGAGTGTCATGATGGGACACTCGGCAAACTATAGTCTTTGCCGAGTGTCTTTTGACACACTCGGCAAAGGCACTAGTTTGCCGAGTGTCATGATGGGACACTCGACAAACTATAGGGTTTGCCGAGTGTCTTTTGACACACTCGGCAAAAAAAACTTTTTTTCCCCTCCTCTACCCCCCAAACTTTTTACACTCCACATGTATGGCATTTGGCACTGCATGGTAGAAGATGGACTATTTTTTGACCTGTTTGCTATATTTAATCAATTAATTTCATTTAGAGTAATTTTTTGATTTAAGTCAAATTTGAACTGCAGGTGGTTGGAATAATGGAATAATATGAGTGGAAAAATCATATTCATGTTAGTGAGTCTAAATTGAGGTCTCACCCAGAAAATGAAAAGAAATTTCGAACATTTTGCTAAGGAAACACGACTACGAACGTGTGGCCAAATGATTGTTTAATTCTCAAAAATACAAACAAAGTTTGAAAATCATGAGATTTTGCAAGATGCTATGATTTCGTATGCAGAGGCTGTGGTAAAAAATTGACAAGGTTTTGCACAAGTTTTGACATATGATGTTTAGAATTCAAAGCATCTCTGGAGAGGATTCGTAGAAGTTCAAAGGATCCGGTAAGATTTTGAGATGAATCGATAAATGTAATTCTCATTGAGTCCAAATTTTTTTTTATAGGCTATAGAGAACATAGATAGGTTCATGTCAAATTTTGGGAAATTTTCAGATCCGTTTGGTAATTTTTATTCATTAATTGCACGTATATGAATTTAATAGATATAAATTAAATATGAGCTATAAATCCATGAAATAATGTAACAATATTACTTAAAAAATGGAATACGCAATGTTTAGTGAATTTGACTAGGTTTACACAAAGTTTACATACTTTTAATTACTCGTGCAGGAGTTGGGTTAAGCTCAGCGGGGGTGACCACAACCGTAAGGCCAACGGGATCCTTGGCCTTTTGTGCAGGGTTCACTTCCCTGGCTTGGTGGTGTACGCCGGACAGCTGCAGCCGGCCTACATGTGGGACCACTATGTCGCCGCCCCCGACGTCCCTGATCGTCAACAGAGAAGATTCCCCAACATAGCGGAGCGGGTCAAGGCCGAGCTGCGGGTAAGTACTCCTCGTACTAAATTGCTCAATACATCAGCTACTTTCGACATTCTTGAAATAATAACTGTTTACGCGTGTATATGCAGGACTTCTATAGATGCCAGGAGGGGTTCGAGGCCAAGGCGAAGGCCGTCTGTGATGTAGCCGCCAAGAAGCTCGTGAGGGACATGCATTACGAGGCGCGCATCCAGGCCATCATAGAATTCAACGCTCAATACAATCGTACGAAGGTTAGAAAAGAGGAGGCAAGAACAATGAACATGACTAAGGACCAATTCATGAGGGTAAGTAAAGAACGTTGATGCTTACTATTTATGATTAATTAGGCTCATTTTCTTTTTCATACGTCACACGCTTGATGATGTAGGTGCCTCCGTGGTGGTGTCGTGCGCATATGCCGTGCTGGGAGAGGATGGTCGACGTGTGGTTGGAGCCCGGGTGGTTGGAGAACCACCTTTCTTGCCGGCAGCGGCGTTTGCAGATGCCGACTGCATCACACCATCAAGGCAGACTAAGCCTTGATGAATATAGAGAAAAATGGGTATGCAATTTCAATTCTTTATTGTAACGTTCAGTTCTACGTAATTTTTAATGATTTTGTATTTTGCCGCAGTCGGCGTCACATGATGGCCGACCTTGCTCCCAGCTCAAGGCATGGGTCCTCTCCAAAAAGGGCAAGGCGACGGCCGATATAGATTTCAACCCAGACGACCCGTCCGAGGCGTACAGCCACCCTAGCATATACAGCCGCGTCAGCGAGTATACAAAGATGGCTAGGGAGGTTCACGGGCCAGACTTCGATCCGAGCTCCGAGGACATTGATGGAGAAATCGTGATGAGGGTGGGAGGAGGCAAGAAGCATGGCCGATATTGGATTGGCGACGGCGTCATCGACACGGCCTCTACTCCCACTCTCTCCCAGATCCGAGCTAGGAGCACGGACTCGAGCCCGGCGGTACGCCCACGACCCACCGCTGCACAGTTCCAGATGGAGGCTCTACAGGTTCTTTCTCTTCCATTCATCGTTCGTTTGTTGTTGTACTTTAGCTTTGCATTATAACATTGCAATAAAATATTGTAGGCCCAGGTGGAAGAATCAAGGAAGAAACAAGAGGAGATGGTGGCGCAGATGGAGGAAATGCGGCGGAGGATGAAGGAGGAAAACCGGATTAGGATGGAGCAGATGTTCCAGTACATGCAGACCTTTGCTTCGAGCATGGGACAGTCTTTGCCTCCGCCACCGCCGATGATGTTCCCTCCGCCTCAGCCACCCACGACTACTCCTGTGAGTCACTTGACACATTGTGCTTAAGATTCAATAGTTTAAATTTGACAACTTTAGATGTTAGCTCAGAATGTCCTATCCTATGTGCAGAATCAATCGGCGGCTTCGAATAATGAAGATCAAGATTTGTCGCAGTGGTCTCCTTGGCCTCCACGGAAGTAGACTTGGTTGTGAACAATGTGGAAAATAAATTGTGACAAGAACTTGGATTTATGGATTATTTCGTGCTTATGTTGAATTATGCCTGTGATGTTTATGAATTATGCCTGTGGTTGTGAATTATCCATGTGGTTGTTTATTATAAATGCCTGTGATATGTGTATTGTGAATTACGAGGGGTCCGTTATACGTGGCAAAATGTCGAAAAAGGGGCGGTTCTGGTCACTTTGCCGAGTGTTACACTCGGCAAAGAGGGGCCTTTGCCGAGTGCCTTGACCATAGCACTCGGCAAAGGGGCATTTCCCAGGTGTAGGAAAGGTCCTTTGCCGAGTGCTATGGTCAGGGCACTCGGCAAATGGGCCTTGTTTGCCGAGTGCTACGGTCAGGGCACTCGGCAAAGGGGGCCGGTTTGCCGAGTGCCCGGGACCCGGCACACGGCAAAAGGCGCCGGCTTTGCCGAGTGCCCGGGAGCCGGCACTCGGCAAAGGGACCGTGTTTGCCGAGTGCCAGGCGCCGGACACTCGGCAAACTCCTGGTCTTTGCCGAGTATTGGCACTCGGCAAACCCGCCGTTACACCGACGCCGTCAGTCCGCAATTCGCTGAGTACATCTTTTCACCGAGTGTTTTTTGGCCGTCGGCAACATGTTTGCCGAGTGTCCGAGTTTTGACACTCGGCGAACTAGTCTTTGCCGACACCAAATTTGTCGTGTGCGCTTTGCCGAGTGTTACACTCGGCAATGGCTTTGCCGAGTGTTTTTAGGCCTTTGCCGAGTGCCCTGGGCACTCGGCAAAGCTCCTGTTTCCCGTAGTGGTTCTTTTCTTAGCAATATTGCTACTTGCCTTTTCTTTTGCAAATTAAAGCTTACAAATTCAAGCTGGTCCTTCTCTTGCTATATATGTAATTTATATTTTTCATTGAGTGAAATACTCCATAGAATTACTAGCACAAGTGTATGGGAACTTTCCCAGTTTCACTTCCTTTTTCCATTTTCTCTTTTAGCACCGTTGCTGGCAACCACCCTAAACAGTACAGACCACAGACATCCTCCCTAAACAATAATGTTGTGTAACCAATAATGGCTAACATTTCAATAAATTGCAAATAAGTTTGGTAATTAGCCAGTCAAAAAAAATTGAATGGGCAGAAGCAGCTCCATTTGTTCGAAGTGGCTTTTAATTTTTTTGCTATTAGACCACAAGTGCTTTCAGTTCAGTAGTGCAACGTTTCACAAGTGAAGTTATTTTATCATTACTTGGTACTATTTTCTAATCTCTTTCATCTCAGCCAAAACTATAATCATCCCTTACACAGCAGCACCCATAGCATAGCCCTTCCAATGCTCACCACACAAAAGATTATTCATGCAAGAGACTATAAAGAAGCAACGCAAAATGCACAGAACTCACATACAGTCACTACAATATTTCAGTCATGAATGTTCTCTCTGTTTAGCTATTTGTACCCTTCTATTTCCAACCAAACATTGGCAAAACAACATGTCGGTACACAGCAGCATTCACTGCTAGGGAAACCGCCTTCAGTATCGGTTCCAAACCCCCCTTTAGTACCGGTAGTGCAACTGTTACTACTATATGAGTACTAAAGGATCCCCCTTTAGTACCGGGTCAAGTAACCGGTACCAAAGGGTATGCATTAGTACCAGTTGGGGAGACAAAAAAATAAAGAAAAAAAATCCGCTGACTTTAGGACATCTCTACAGAGTACTTATAGTCAAAAGGCGTCTTTACATGGTTTCGACATGTAAGCGTGTCTCATATTGTTTCACTTTGAGACATTTTTAGAACCGTGTCAAAAAGTCACAAGTCACGCGATTTTCGTGCGTAATATGCGTGTGCGTGGTCCGTGGGATTCGAATCCACGACCACCGGCTTCACGTGATCCTTCCTTACCACTCCACCTACAAAACACATGTGAAGGATGTAGGTATTCTTTCATTTGGAAGTAACCCGTGGAGAGATCTTTAGTACCGGGTCATAAAACCACCCGGTACTAAAAGTGACCCTTTAGTACCGGGTGGTGTTATGACCTGGTACTAAAAGTTCTAGCAGCATTAGTACTGGGTCGTAACACCGCCCGGTAATAAAAGGTACCTTTCAGTACCGGGTGGTGTTACGACCCAGTACTAAAAGGCCTCCGGGGACCCCCAATTTTGGACCCGGTACTAATGGTAACATTGGTACCGGGTCAAAAAGGAACCTGTACTAACGTCAAGGACGAATGCTGTAGTGATTACGGAATCACACGGCCTGCATTCATTCTTTTGATTTTTCTAATTCTTTATATATATATTTAGCTTGTTGATTCTTCTAACCCGAAGCCTTGACAATGTTTCTGACGATGGCTGCATAAACAAAAAAGGCTGGTCAAGAACTATCTACATAGCATGCACCCCATCACCACCGACTTCACCGTAGTTCCCTACAGTATTAAGGTCAGTAGCTATTATATTCAGACTCTAGGTCTGCTTGGTTCGCACTTATAACCTCTTTAGATCATTAGCTATTCCTTGTAATATATAGCTTAGCTTGACCCCATCCATACACGTTGTGAAATATATGTTACTGTCATGTAATGTACTCCCTTATTATCTTCCATCTGTAAACCATGTACAACAGTCCAAATTATCTTTGGATCAAAACGTTCAGCAGATATACACTCAATGATAAGGGCAATGGCTCTTTGTTTGATTCGAGTTATTGTTAAACATAATAACTCTACGCGCACATGGGCGCGCGCAAATCACTAGTAGTGGTAACTATGGCCTTTTACGCTGATACATTTTAGTATATCTATAGATGTCATTGATCAGCCAAGAGAATATGCTTTCCACATGGCATTAAAAAGCATCTATAAGGGTGTGTTTGGTTTTTGGACAATGTGGGTTGGGTTGGAGCCGACCCACTTTTGTGGGTTGGAGCCAACCCATCCCGTGTTTGGATGGGTGGGTTGGAGTCGACCTAGTCTTTTGTTTGGTTGGAGAGGTTGAGAGGGTCGAGTGGATGTCCTTTTAACACCGTTAGTTGTGAACCCCACCTGTCAATCGTGGGGTCCACGTGTCAGTCTCTTTATTTTTTTTCTCCTCCCTCCATCTTCTTCCTCCTCTCCTCCCGCAACCCATCCTCCCCGGCCAGTCCCCGGCTACCAGCGCGCCGACCCGGCCCCCCTGTTCCCTGCGTCGTCCCCAACCTGCTGCGTCGTCATTGCCTACCTCGGTCTCCCCCTCTCGACCAAGCGTGTCATGCGGTACCAGGCCGGCTGCTTCTGTGGCACCACAGCCTCGGCGCGTCTCCAAGGACATCGATATCGCGGGAGAACAATCCCAACGCCAGGGTGCTCGTCGTGACCTCCGAGGTGATGTCCTTGGTACTGCGTGGCCCATCGGAGACGCACATCGGGAACCTCGTCGGCCCAGCCGTCTTCGGCGACGCCGCGGGCGCCGTCGTCGTGGGGTGCAATCCTACCAACTGCGAGCGCCCGATGTTCGAGCTGGGTATTGGGCGTCCTAGAAGGACCGTCATACCCCGAAACGGAGGAGGCGTGGTGGTGAAGCTGCGTGACGAAAGGGGTGGTGATC
>NC_028455.1:10169190-10436899 GCF_000263155.2 Setaria italica | reverse complement strand
GGCGGGCGGAGGGCAGGCCGATGGTGGGCAGGCGGCGGCGGGGTCGGGCGGACAGCGGTGGCGTCGGGCGAGCGTCGGACGAGCAAGAGAAACGGACCGAGCATCGGGCGAACTGAGAAGAAACGGAGAAGAAGTGGGTTGGGATGATTCCATCAATTTTTAGGGATAGAATGAACCCGGATCAACTGGGAATATTCCCCATCTGGGTCGGCTCCAACCCACCTCTTCTCCAACCAAACATGGGTCAAAGTGGGTCGGCTCCAATCCAACCCACTTCGACCCCAGAACCAAACACTCCTAAGTGGCTCATAAACTTTAGGACGTCTCTACAAGGTACCTACAGTCAAAAGAGTATCTAATTTTGTGTTTTTTTTGAAACGTATTAAAAATGTATCAAAAAGAATCTTCAGGTGCTATAGACGGTTGTATGATACGCTTTAAAGCGTGTCCAGATGCTCTGGACGTTTTAAAGGATGTCTAATTTAGAGTCAACATAAGGTGTTTTCAATATCGTGTGAACATGCGTCTTTACATGGTTTAAACGGTGTAAGCATGGCTAATATTGTTATACATTGAGACATTTTTAGAACCGTGTTAAAAAGTCACAAGTCACATGATTTTCACGCGTAATATACGCGTACGTGTTATGTGGGATTTGAACCCACGACCACCGGCCTCGCGCGATCCTTCCTTACCACTCCACTTGCACAACACATGTGATGGATTTAGATATGCTTTCCTTTTGAAGTAACCCGTGGAGAGAGCTTTAGTACCGGGTCATAATAACACCCGGTACTAAAAGTGACCCTTTAGTACCGGGTGGTGTTATGACCCACTACTAAAAGTTCTAGGAGCTTTAATTAGTATTAGCAAAGCCAATCAAGAATAATCAAAAGTGTTTAAGCAAACAAATCACCCCTAAACTCAAATTGCCACTTGTCAAATTCTGATGCACTTTAATTGTCCGAGCATTGAAAACACCCCGGAAGAGGAATGTAAATTCAAAAAGGACAAAACTAGAGTCAGAGGGTAAAAATAAGAGAATTAAGTGAAAAACTAGAAACAAACCAAATTCCAAAGTGCCAAACTCAAAAGTCTTTCAAATTCCCTAAGTGTTGGAAAATGCCTCAAAAGCACTTAAAAGGGGTAAGAGTGGAAAATCAACTTTAATATAACAACTCAATTTTGGCAAATATAAAAGTTGTAGAACATTTAAAAAATAAATTTGTTATTATCACTTCTTCTGATTTTGAGGAGAAGATGTTCAAAATTGAGTAGAAGTTATACATTGTTAAATTCACACAATTATTGTTTATTGTTAAAAATTCAAACTTGTGAAGAAACCTCAATTTTTGATATACAACTGTGCCCCAAAATATTTTATTTAAATACTATATTCCATTTAGTGATTTAAAATATTTTTACCAAATTTTTCAGAGATGTTTTCTTGTGCCAAAAATTCATTTAAAGTTCAATTTTAGCTACTTTGTTTTGTTGATTGTGTGCAAACCATAACAGCTTTTGAGTTGATTCTTGTGGAAATGGATTCTTCGTGATTTTATCTTTCTAATGAGTATTTTTGGAGAATTTTTTGGACATGTATAGCTAGGTCGTTTAACGGAGCAAAATTGAGACGTTTTAATTTGTCGCGGGTCCACACGTCAATCACCTGTTTCTCTTTCTTCCACCTCCGATTCACCCGTTGGCCGTGCAGAGCACCGGCACCACCTGGCCGGCGGCCACTGGAGCTCTCCTCCCCACCAATCCTCGCGCCCGGTGCTGTGTCACCTCGCCCATTCTTATCCTCACCTCACCCCACCCCTCCTATTTAAGCTAAGCACCGGCCACCCCTTCCTCCTCCACCATTACCAGTAACAAGCTCCAACTTTTCCCCATTGTTTGGCAACAAAATCAGCCACTGTCAGAAGGTCCCAGTTCAATTCCTTGCAGCTAGAGCCTCTCCTCCACATCGTGCATCCGTTTTGCCGCTTCCCAGCCACCCTCCCTCGCCAGACGGTCCTCGCCATAGGAGCCCCATTGGGCACCAACTCCTGCCATTCCTGGAACCGCGTCACCCCTCCAACTGCGTCATTGGTGAGACCCCCCTAGCCTCCAGTGCATCGCCCCTCTCCTCTCCCTACCTGCGTCCTTCCTCCTGCCGCCGTTTCCCCTAGGGCCACGGCCAAGTGCCAAGTTGCCGCCGTGCCTTCTGTGTGTTTTGTGCGCCAGGCTCTTAAGGGGAGAAGAAGGGGAAAGGAGAAGGGGTTATGAGTTAAAGTTCAGGGACTTATGTCCGAATAAACTTAGATCTGGGGGCTAGTTTGCAAGTTGACCTCGGTTTTCTTTATTTCCTAGATCTAAAAAGGCTGAAACTTTGAAAGGGCATAGAAAAATGTAAAAAATGGTAGAAATATGAAACTTGTTTTGTTGGGTTCCTAGTGATGTCTAGTTTATTTCAAAAATGATTTTTATGCATGTTACTATTCTGTAGTAGGAGCTATGATTTATTTTGCGTGAAAGCCATTAAATGCTTTATAAATCATATATTGCTCTAAAAGTTGTGAAACCGCTTTTGTTAGTTCACTTGTGGCATGCATATTCAAGATCTGAAACTTGTGCTACTGGTCTAGGTGATGTTCATGTGTTTTTAGATCTAAAATGCTTAGATGCTACTTAAATCTTGCTATTTACACTATAAAGGGAAGAAAATAGATAAAAAATGCAAGATCACTTCTGTTGAGTTCTTGATACAAATGTTTTCCTAGGAAAAATACTAGTTACTGTTGGATACATGTTTTGTCTAGCTTAAATAAGTGCATGAAGTTTAATACACTTAAAATAGGTTAAATAGTTAACATGCTCAATAAATCTTGCAAAATTTACAGTAGCCTATATTAGGACTTGGTAACCTCCTGTAAAAATTTCAGATCTAGATGGTCTCTATAACTTGAGATAAAAATAGATCTATGAAATCTGATATAGGGTACTGTTTTAATGTTAATAATTTTTGTAGAAGTCAAATAAGTCCCAAATTTTTACAGTAGATCACTTGTGTGATTATGAAGCTTTTGTAAAAATTTCAGCACCATATCTTATTAGATTCTACTAGGAACTTTTATTCAAGTTTAATAGCTGGTTAGATGCATAGTAACAATTGCTAAGTTAGAAAGGGTAAAATAGTAAATTCTTAGTTATGTTCAGAAACCGGATAACTTTCCAAATGAATGATGAACAACACCAAAATGACCACCGCCTTTCCTTGATGAATTCTAAGTTATTAAAACCTTATATGTGTACACAACCACCATCCAAATAAAAGCCATATTTTCTTTCAAACAAAACTTGTGTGAAGAAAAGAAATGTTTGTACACTTGTCTAGGTGAATGTGTTTGAAGTGCACCGTGAGCTTTTACAATGTTTACAAAATGCAATCTACATCATGAACGATTATAAATGAAATCATATGCATATGCATCTCGGGTAGAACTAAACCTCACTGACAGAATGTACAAGCTTGGCCCGGAACGTGAAGAAGGACACCCTCTAGCTGAGCTGAACGTGATCTAGATGAACCAAGGCCCGAACCAAAGTTTGGAAGAGCCCAAGGCTAACTTAGGATAAGAAGGCAAGCCTCGGAGCATAATCCAGATTTCTAAATTTATGCACTACTTGTGTTACTTATGTTTGTGCATTAAGTTCATAGGAGTTTCTTGAAACCTTAGTTGCATGATCCTAGGTACCTATGTGCTGAATACTAGTATGTTAAGTCGTGTAGTTGCTATGCTAAATAGGGATACGGTAAAAGTCGAGTGATTTCGTGTCACTCGCGAGCTATAGGAGTTGCCTATTTACTTATGTTGGAATCATAAGGATTGATAGGCGAGGTTGGGCTATATGTTTTGGATTAGTGGATTGCCCCGTCTGTCTAGTGTAAAAATATGCTAAGGTCGAACCGTGCTGGTGTTCGTGGTCAAGTGTTTGAAAGTACTAAGCTCATACCTAGTATGGGATGGGGAAGACTAGTATCTGATTGAACCAGCGTGGACATTTACCCCACTCTCTCTGGAACCGAGTTCCCATGAGGCCTCATGTGGGTACAAGTGTAGCCACGGTACGGCGACGTTTCACGAATTGTGGAGCCTTGTATTCAAGGGAAGTGGGCTCTGGACAAACATCGCGAATTGATGGGGACGGTTGATATATGTGAATCTGGTGTGGCAGTAGCATATATCGTGGAAGGTTAAGAAACTCGATTTGAATTGTATGCCACTCATAGTTTGAGACTGCTTGATCACTATGCTGCACTGAGTAAGAAGAAGAACAAGTATGATGAATAATATTGATGCTTGTCTAAATTGCTTGTTCACCATGTTTGTTTAGAATAGGTTCTTACCTAGAATGGTTAATGAACTAGAACTTGGTGCTAAAATTTGAAAGTAAGGACCTAATTTAGAAGCTTTTGGCAAAATAAACCCCTCAGCTAAAAAGCATTGCATATCTAGGTGTCGGTGGAGTAGTTACCCCCTAACGGGTAAGCCTTGTTGAATATTAGTATACTCAGCCTTGCTTGTGGCAATGTTTTTCCGGTTTTGTTGTTGACTTGGTTGCCAGTGTGACTCGGCCATCCCAACTCCCTTTGGGTTGGACTATCGAGTGGGACCCATCCTCGGTCGACGAGGATCGCGGTAACTCATGTCATTGCAGGCTTCACCATGGCATTGTTGTATCGACGCTAGACTTCCACTTTATTTTCCGCTATTTAAACTCTAAAAACTTTACTTATATGCATTTTGATCTACTGTGGTGTAATCATTGAAGTTGGGACCATTATTAATCTATCTGGATAGTTCTAATCTCTGAACTCACCTTCATGTGAGTATTCTTTGTTTCGATCCGAGACAAGTGGTTTATCGGGTGAAACCCGACAGACTACCATTTTAACTTGATTAAAGTGTTGGTTCGCATGTGAGGCGAAGTTGAGTACACTTTAGCCAGGTTAATTTGGGTAGTTCTGCCACAGCTGGTATCAGAGCTGGAAAAGCATACCCAGAGAAAGAAACAAGCCCTAAACGCATTTTTCGAATAAAACTTGCAAGAAACATTATTTGAAAAATGCGTAAGTTCGTTAAGGATAAAGCTAATACGAGAAGCCCTAGGGGATTTTTGGGTTGTTTTTAGGTGGCTAATTAACTATTGGTTATCTTATACTGATTCCCAGCACATACGCAGGGGTATGGTGATTCCTTAACATACTTCCGGCATCATATGAAAGTATGATGGCGGCACATAATGGTTGGACACAGGGGTATGGCGATTCCGTAACATACCCCCGGCCTCATATGCAAATATGAGGGCGGCACATAATGGTTGGATAAATGTGAATACACTTTCAAGCGTATGAACATTGCCCGTGCAGCGATAATCATATGGGTGCTATTCCTATAGTGGAAGTAATGATTGTAGATGCTTTCGTGAATGCTGGCACGAAAGGTTCAGGTTGGAAAATTTTCTGCAAGTACGCTAACTGCGATTACGTAAGTTAACGACGAATAGAAAGATCGACTAGTTATTATAGAGAGAGTCGTAAATGTTACCTCGCCATCGGCACTAACCACGTAAGTCCAAAGCTTTTTGAAAATTATTTTTGTTGAGAGGACGAATAGGATGTGCATGCATCATGAATTAAAATTTCCAACTTAAAAGATGACAAACCGATCTTGCATAAGTATTACCTAAAAGCTTGAGCGTGCTAAGGATTATCTAGCTGCCGTGTTCCAGCTATACGATCTTGTTAAAAATCATTCGGTTGTTTACTCCAGAACCCTATATAGGAAAGTTGTGTAAAATCTCTTAAACAAGGTGTTGGTAAAAAAATTCGTAAAAATTGACCACTAGATTGTGAGATGCGTTCAGATTAGTAACCCCTTGTTTGCTGAGAAAACAGTTTGCACACCTGTTGGAGTTCCAATTTTTTTTCAACCCCCTTAAGGAAGTTTTCTGTTACGCACCCCTAAACCAAAGTTGTTAAGCACTGAGCAGAGAACCTTGTGGTAAAATTCAGCTAAAATGGATCAATGGTTCAAGAGTTATGATCTGTTCATTCCTGCACTATCCCTGAAATTTCAGAATGAACCACCTTGTGAGAATCTTAGTTTATCACCTTCTTGGGATCTGATTCGGCTAAAACCTTGAATACCAAAGTGGTGCGACGTTTCTTACTCTAACTGCTCGTAAAATTCAGCCCTTTTCGGTCTGTCAAACTCGAGTATGAGTAACACTCCGCGACTCAGCTTGCTGAAAATAGCCAGGGTCGACTCGTCTTAAGTCGGATATTCGACTATGTTAACCTCCGATTTGGTCTCCCAGTCAGATACCAAAGATATAGTACATGAAACTTCCTACTCGCTGACCAAAGATGAAAGGATGTGGACGTTGGAACCCAAGAGAATTGATTCTCTTTTAGAGCAGCCGTTGTGCCAAAATTTTGACTGGGCAATGAACTTTTACTGTCCGCACATGATTTACCTTGTTTCACCTAATTATGAACAAGCTTTAAGATTGTGTGGCTAGTGGACGAAGTTCACCCTTGCAGATGGTGCACGGTACTTGCCAAACTCCCACTGGCTTCCCTTTCACTAGCGACCAGCAGACACCACCACCACCACCCTAGCCTACTATGGAGGTGATACTGGCTACCCAAATGGATCTGTTGCGACATCTTGTTCAGTAGCATCAGCAGCCTTAGGGTGGGCCGAACATCCATCACCCTGAGTCACTAGTTACAAGGATTTCTTGGACACCTAGCCCCCTTGTTCCACAGAACGGAGGAGCCCTTGGATGCGGACGCTTGGGTTTGCATTATCGAATCCAAATTTTTGCTACTCACGGCACCTTACCTTGATGAGAACAAACCGAAGTTTGCTGCACAACAACTTTGAGGCTCAACACGTCTATGGTGGGACCATTATCATACCATGCTCCCGGCCGATCATGTGGTTTCTTGGGACGAATTCAAACCTGCCTTCAGGGGCTATCACATTCCAGAGGTTTGGTGGAGAGAAAGCTGAATGAGTTTCTGGCACTAACTCAGGGCACGCACAATGTGCTCCAATATGCTAAGGCCTTTAATGAATTGTGTCCATACTCAGGTTATCATGCTGACACAGACGAAAAGAAGAGAGACCCTTTCCGTAGAGGTTTCAACACCAAGCTTAGGGAATGATTGAATCCCATCAAGGTCAATAGTTATAATGAGTTGGTGAGCTTGGTGATCTCTCAAGAAGACTATATCTTGGCTCATCGTGCAGAGAAAAAGAGGAAGGCTCCAATGCCATCAGCTAGTGCACCAAATCCAAAGTTTCAGCTAGTCCAAAATGCTCCACCCCGAGTTCCTCAAGGAACCTAGCAGCCTAGACGTTAGGTCATTAGGCCACCTCAGCAGCAGGAAGCCCCACATCTCCCTAACTTCTTGCAGAAAGACTCTAGGCCAATTGCTCTGCAGCTAGCTCGCACTGGCAATGAGAATCGCTGTTTCGTCTGCAGGAATCCCAATCACCTTGCTAGAAAGTATCCACAAAATAGGCCCCAGAACCAAGGACAAGGCTCAAATTAGAACAAGGGCAAGAAACAAAAAGTTCAGGTCAAGCAAGGGAAGCTTAGCTTCACCATTCTCACCGATCTTCCCAAGGGTGCACCAGTAATGGCGGGTATTTTCACTATCTATAACCAGCCTGCGGTTATATTATTTGATTCTAGTGCATCACATAGTTTTATTGGAATGAGATTTAGTGCTAAATGTGGATTGGATTTCTATCATACCAAAGGGTCTTACATGATTTCAATACCAGGTGGTAAAATTGCTTCCGACCAAATAACATGTCGTTAAGTGTTAAACACCGTTGTAATGATGCACTTGGGAAGAAAACAAAAACAAATTTTATATAAGAACTCAATTTTTAGCAAATATAAAAGTGATAGATCTCTTCAAATGGAGCAACTTTCATAATTGGCAGTTTTCTTGATTTTGAGTGGAAGCAATTCCAAAATTGAGTAGAAGTTTGGCTGAAAATCAAATCATTTTTAAACCTAGTTTTGGCCGGCATTCCAGCAAACTTCTCCCAAGTTTATCTCCAAATCCATCGAGTTTTTTATATATCAGCTTTCACTAAAGTTCTAGACTATACTTTGAACTCCAACTTTTATATTTGGAGATTCAAACGCATAGTTCAAAATTTTTGAGAAAACTCATCTTGAAGAAAGCACCTTCGCACGCCACACGTGCGTAACGCGCCCTGGGCTCGATCACCGCGCTCGCCGTTGCCACGCGGCGCATGATGCCTACCGCCGCACCGCGCCAAGCCAATGGCAGGTGGTGAGGCAATAGCACATGCGTGCGCAGCACCTCGCCCACTCCCTGCGCGCGCAATCCCCCTCCCCGCACGGCAAAATCCACAGGGGCCAACCGCAACCCACGGCTGCCCGCGACAAGCCGAGGAGCGCCGGTGTGCGCCACAGCTCGCCAGGCTACTCCTCGCGTGCCTAGCCACTGTCCCGCCACGCTAATGAGCTGCGAGGCTTGCCTCGACGCCTCGCCCCTCCCCCTCCCCTTTGCCGCCTATAAAAGGGCCCCATGCACATGCCTCGCTGGCCGCCCTCACCACCGCCGCTCCGCATGCCGTCGCACGACGAGCACCCCCTCCCGGCCATCCTCATCACTACCCAAGCGCACGAGCACCTTCCCTTACCACCACTCCACCTCCCCAGCCCCACAAACGTCCATCACCGCCGCCACCATTGCCTAAGCCGAAGCCGATGCGGTCGCGCCACCACTGCTCCGCCGCGAGCCATCAACAACCCTCCTCCGACCCCGATTCCTGCACCAAACCGGTCACTGGTGAGTCCCTCATCACCCTCGTCACCCTAGCCCATGACCCCACGGCCCCACATCGCTGGAATCAACCTCCCCGAGCCGCCGACCGACCAAGGACCCAATTGCAATCTAAGTTTTAGTTTCAGGGACTTTAAGTGCAAAAGTCAAGGGTTAGTTCATAAAATGAAGGGCATATCTCTTGGAAAAAAAGTGTTTTGGAGGGTTTTCTTGCAAAAAGTGTTTTCCTTTTTCGGGTTTAGTTTTTTCTGAAATGGCTAAAACTTTGAAAATCCATATAAAATCATAGAAAAATCATAAAAATGCGAAATAAATTTTGTTAGCTTTGTGATGCTCATGTCTGACTAGTAAAAATAGTTGTTCTTGTGAAATATATGCTTTTGTTGCTTATCAAAATGCATGTTGCTTAATATCCTTATTGTGGAATAAATAGTTTTCATACTCATAAAATCCTGATAAATTCACAGTAGTATATGATAGTGTTGAAAACCATTCTGTAAGGTTTGAAGAACTGAACTCTAGTTACAAATCATTCTTCATATCTGCAGTGTAACCATGTTTGATTTTTCATAAATTTTGTAGTTGTCAAATCCGTCTTAAATTTTTACAGTAGATTTCTTGTGTACGGGGAAAGTTCATGTAAATCATTCATGTTCATATACTAGCAGATAGTTCCTGAACATTTATTCATGTTGAAAGCTAGTTTATTTAGTAAAGATAATTGCTACTAGGATTTGTAGGTTCACGAATGACTATTTATGCTCTTCATCAGTAGCATGATCATTTGCTAAACAGTGCCAAAATAGCACAACTGTTGTCTAAGAATCTTATGTGTGTACACAATCGCCATCAAAATAAACTCTATGTTTTCTTTCCAACCAATCGTGTTTTGTGAAGAAAAGAAATGTTTATAAACTTGTTTAGGTGAATGTGGCCAAAAGAAAAGAAATGTTTATAAACTTGTATAGGTGAATGTGGGTAAAAGAAAAGAAATATTTATAAACTTGTCTAGGTGAATGTGGGTAAAAGAAAAGAAATATTTATAAACTTGTCTAGGTGAATGTGTCCAAAAGAAAATACACCCCATGTTTCTTTAATGGTTAACGAAATAAAACCTATGTCATAAAAAATATAAAAGAAATCTTATGCATATGCATCTCGTGTAGAAGCTAACATCGCCGACGGAACGTATGAGCTCGTCCCAGAACGCGAAGAAGGACAGCATACGGGTGAGCTGAATGTGATTGAGGCAAACCAAGGCCCAAACCAAAGTTTGGAAGAGCCCAAGGCTGATTAAGGGCAAGAAGGCAAGCCCCAGACCATAACCCTTGTTTCCAAATTTATACAATATTCTTGTTACTTCTGTGTGTGTATTAAGTCAGTAGGAGTTGTACTGAAACCCTAGTAGCATGCTCCTAGTACCCATGTTTTGAATACTAGCATGTTAGGTCGCTTAGTTGCTATGCTAAATAGAGACACGGTAAAAGCCGAGTGATTCCTGTCACTCACGAGATATAGGAGTTGCATGTTTACTTATGCTGGAATCATAAGGTCGACAGGTGGAGCTTTGTGCGATGTTCCTGAATTGGTTGATGCTCCGTCTGTATAGAGGAAATTGCTAAGGTCAAAACATGTCGGTGTTCGTGGTCAAGTTTTTGAATGTACTAAACACATGCTGAGAATATGGTAATCAATATGCCTAGTACCTGATTAAACTGGGGAGTGGACTTTTTCCACGCTCTCTCTGGAAATGGTTCACTTGATGCATCATGTGGGTACAAGTGCGGCCACGGCATGGCGTCGTTCCGGGGCCCGGTGGGGCCTTGTATCCAACGGAAGTGGGCCTTGGACACGCACCGGGGATCGATGGGAACCATTGATAATGTGTGGACCTATCATGGTACGCACATGTCGTGTGTTTAGGTCCACCTTGCAAGGTTAAGAAATTTGATTCAAATCGTCTGTTTCTCACAGTTATTGAGACTGCTTGACCACCATGCTGGATTGAGTGAGAAGATGAACAATGATGGTGCTTAATATTGAGGCTTGATTAAATTGCTTGTTCTACCAGGCTTGCTTAGAATAGATGCTTATCTAGAATGGTTAATCAACTATAATTTGATGCTAAAACTCGAAAGTAAGGACCCACTTTAGAAGATTTTATCAAAAACAACCCCTCAGCCAAAAAGCCTTGCATGTCTAGGAGTCGGTGGGTTAGATACCACCTATCGGGTAAGCCTTGCAAAGTATTAGAGTACTCTGCCTTGCTTGTGGTTTTATTTTCAGGTAACGAAATTGATGAAATGGTTGCTAATTTGACTTGGTCATGCTAGCTCCCTATGGGATGGACGGTTGAGTGGGACACATCCTTGGCGGGCGGACTGTGGTGAGTGATGTCATGGACGGCTTCACCATGATGTCATATATCATCGTTAGATTATCATTTCTTTCCGCTGCACTTGAACTCTGAACCACTTTATGAATTGAACTCGGTTTGTAATAAATAAATATGGACCTCTGTGATGTTTTCATCTGGATTTTTGTAATCTCTGGGCTCATCTTCGTATGAGTATTCGTATGCTTGTTTCGATCCCAAATATGTGGTTGTAGCGGGTGAAACCCAACAGACTGCCATCTTGATCCGATTAAAGTGTCTGATCACATTTAAGGTGATATTTTGCACACTTAAGCCGGATTAATTTGGGTGGTTCTGCCACAGTATAAGACTCTGGAGTAGAAGCTAGACAAAGAAAAGAAATTGCGCACCGACGGAGAAGTCGACCTAGTGAATACCATGATGATCCTCCAAGAGCGTGAGGCTGAGTTGGCGGCAACCGAGCTTGCTCTGAAGGAGCAAACAGAAGCCGCTCAGCCCGTCGCCGACATGGTGGAGCCCCTAGCAGAAGGCGTGGAACCCCACACCTTGGCGGAAGTAATCAAGGATGTTCCTAGGAAGATCACCGGATATATCTAGAAGATGGCAGAGTTAGTCTCAAAGCAGCTGTTGGCCATGGTTAAGTCCTTCTACCCGCAAGCTGACTTGGCTCCTATTGCAGAGGGGGTTGCTGAGGACTGCTCTGATGAGCAATTCCAACAATATGTGCAAGAAATGAGTCCCATTGCTAAGGAGGTAGCCAGTCAAATAGACCTTGAGTAGTTTGTCATGTAAAAACAATATGTCATTGTAATGTAAATATGATTTGGATGAAATGTAAAGTATTTGAAGTCTTATCACAATTTTTGTTGCTTGTCAACTTATTGAATTCTTTGTTTAAGTGCATCTGCTGAACCACCTTGATAGTTGCTCGTCTAGTAGTCATGAGTGTCTGTGCACAAGGCTACTCTTGTGAGCCTTTTCAGATACGTGATGTAGAGTACCCTTAGGATGCGACCCATTTCTATGGAGTGTGAGTACTTAGATATCCGGGTAGTCAGGCTCTTTAGGCAAGTAGACTCTCTAGGACTTTGTAAACTAGAGACTACCTTGGAACCTCTCTGGGTTGTTTGGGTGTTGCGCTTCGAAGACCTGGAACTACAGACTTGTTATTACAAGCTGCGACTAGACAAACTCATCTAGATAAGAACTCAGGTAATATAGGTAACTCCTAAGTTTGCTAACGGCTTCTTTTGTGAAGACCAATGATGGACAGACTTGTCCAAGGAGCTAATTAGCTTAGGAATTTTGTGTGCAGGCTTGCTTTTTGCAAGTTGATGCTATCCAAACGAGTTGAATAACTTGAAGAGATATATGTGCAGACTTTTTTTTACAAGCCACATATGGACAATCTTGTCCAACGAGTTGAATAACTCGTGAGTATCTGTGTGCAGACTTGTGAATACATGTTGCAAGTTGGGCGATAGTACCTGGAGGAGCTGAATAGCTCAGCGAACTTTGTTTTTGCAAGCTCCGATCAAGCAGAGACTAGTCCTTTTATGACAAAAAAATAACTCTGCTTAATTAAATTGTAATTTGTACAATTGAGGCCGATGGCCAATTTACATGAGTATGTAAACTATGGGTAGAATTGACATAAGTGCTCGATGTTCCATGAGTTGTCGACTTACATGAGTGTTTGTAGCCTAGAGACGATGAAAGAATCCTCCCATGGCGAATTTAGCTTGTGCAGCCCCTTGGTGTCTTCAATATGCTTGAGGACTATGTCGCCCGTGTTGAACGAACATTCTTTGACGTTGCGATCGTGATAGCGGCGAATTCCTTCAAGGTATCTTGCTGACTAGATGAGTGCTGCACAGCAAGCTTCCTCGATGTTGTCTAAGTCTAGATGCCTTGTTTCTTCTGCCACACCCTCCTTGTACTGACTACTAGAGATTTCCACATCATGTTGGTGGGGAGGACTGCTTTTGATCCGTAGACAAGAAAGTAGGATGCATACCCTGTAGGCTTGCATGGCTGGGTACGAAGCCCCCAGAGGACATCGGGTAGCTCCTTGAGCCACTTGCCACCTTTGGAGTTTCCAATGTCATGTAGTTCTTCAAGGCCTCCAGTAACATCCCGTTGGCACACTCAACTTGGCCGTTGGCCCGCGTATGAGAAACAGAGACGTACCAAACGTCGATCCCACTGTTCTCATAGTACTCCCAGAACTCGTGGTTGTTGAAATTGGAACCCAAGTCTGTGATGATACGATTGGGGAAGTCATAGCGATGGACAATCTCATCAAGGAAGTTGAGTACTCTGTCTGCCTTGGGGTAGGTTACTGGCTTCACCTTGATCCACTTGGTGAACTTGTTGATCGCCACGAGTACTCGGTTGAAGCCCCCAAGCGCCGTAGGCAAAGGGCCAATCATGTCTAGACCTCAGCATGCAAAGGGCTAGGTGGGTGGTATGGTGATCAACTTGTAGGAAGGGACGTGTTGTTGCTTGGTGTAACACCCAAAATTTCAAAATTTTCCACTTAATAAAATTTGCCAAAATTAAGGTTGCATTTGAATTCCTAGGCATTTAAAAACATTTCCAAATTAACTTAATGCATCATAGGAGTTTATTGTTGCATTCATGCTGGTGCATATTTTTTTTGTTGTTTGAGTTTGAATTTGTATTTAAATTTCAAATTTGAATTTGCTTCAAAACCTTTCTTTTTTCTTTCTTTCTTCTTCTTCCTTCTTTGGGTCGCTTCTTTTTCTTCCTCTCTTTTCAGCCCAGCAGGGCCAGCAGCTTTCTCCTCTCCCGCACTGGCCCAGCTCTGCTTTGCTCCTACGCTAGCCCAACTCACCAGCCGGCCTAGCTCCCGCGCCTCCTCTACCAGCCGCTGACAGGCGGACCCCACCGGTCAGCCCTTTCCCCTTCCTTTCCTTTCTTCTTTCTCCGTTTTCCTTTCTTCTTCCTTCCTTTCTCCCTCGCCGGTGCACCGCGCCTGACTCCAACTCATGCTCGACCGGGCCAAGCACGCCTCCGCGCCCTGCCCTATAAAAGGCGCTGCGACCGCCCCTACCTCCCACATCAAACCCTAGCTGCCACAAGTTCCTCTGCACCGCCGCCACCCAGAGCTTGAGCTCACCTACGCTGCGTTGATCTCCTCGATCGTCGCCTCTCTGTTGCCGCTGACATCGCCCGAAGCTCCATGAGGAGGTGAGGAGGCCGCCCGTGAAGCCCTATGCCTCCCCGTGTCTCCGGTTGCGTGGATGACCCTGCCGGAGCCGCTGTCTGCCGCCGTGCTCCGCACTGCCTCCACCACTGCCGGAACCCGCCCGTCGACCCTCTAGATGCGCTCGCCTCAACCCTCGCTCCCTCCTGCTCATCTCCGCGCTCGAATCCGTGCACGAAGGCCCATTTTCGAGTGACTCCGGCAGTCCGCTGCCGCTCGCCGCCTCACATCGATGTCCCGCCGCCGCGCACAGCTGCAGCCGCCGCAGCCGCTACCGACCGACATCAGTTCAAAAGTATTTCTAAACAAGTCCTGATTTTTTTTTCATTCTAAACCCTGCGCTTTTGGTGAAATCAACCAGCAGTCCATAGATGTGTTTTTGCGCGTAAAACCTTCGATTTATACGCGTAATTGCGTTCAGATCCTTGGTTTCTTGCTGTTTAGCCCCTGGAAGTTTAGTTTTCTTGTAGATAGGCCCCTGTAATTTGTTGTAAGCGTACCTTTTGTATCCTAGCTTCGTTTCTAGTGTTCTTTATATCCACGTGTTCATTTTAACGCGTAGAATAGTTTTTCAAGCTTTTTTTCTTTGTTTATTACGTTTGGTGTACTGTTTTATTATGTTATGCATTTGTTTGCTTGTATGTGCTCGTGTGATGCGTGTAGATGGCCAGCAGCTCAAGGAGTTCAAAGATCAAGCTTTCGAGGAGTATGAGCAGTAAGAGCAAGGTCCAGAAGGCAAGTCGTGTCCTTGATCACTTCTTTAAGTCCTAATCACCTTTACTTTCATGTTCAATACAACATCGCTATGCACTTAATAGTTTAAACTTGATGGGTCCCAATTAAGGTTTTCCTAGATTTCATTACCTATGCCTTGACCAACCAGGTTTACTTTTATGTCGGGTAGCTTATGCTTATTGCTTACTTAGGTTATGGTGGTTCAACTGAAATTAATGATTAAACTTGCTTTATTTATGCTATAACTTTCATTAATACAAGATCATAAATGTATAATCGGAACATGGAGAACCACCCAAGAAAACAATGCTACCACAAGACTAAATGGCTCTGGTCTTGACTAAATAATTAGAAACTCTAGTCTAGGGTAATCTTACTGAAAGAGCAAGAGGGGAGGTGTTGATGGGGTATAGCACTCACTCTCTTGGGAAGTGGGCTTTGCTAAGACACTGTACCTACTAGGGATCTGTTATGCTCTGCTTCAACCTGAAACCTTAGCAGGTTACCACTTACTAGTGAATCTTTGTAAAGGTCTCGTAGCGTCCCTATGCAATCACACCTCGGAAGTCTGGTTTGGTGCCTTGCAAACACCACATGGTTGGGTCCAAAGTTCTTTTGAACTTTTACATGACTTGTGGGTAAAGATGTACAACCTCTGCAGAGTGTAAAACTGATTGATCAGCTGTGCTCACGGTTAAGAGCGGCCTGGACCCTCACATGATAATACTTATCGAAAGATGGACTTAAATCGTTGTCATTTCATTCATGGTTTTATTGTTACTTTATTTATGCTCTTGTTTAATTTCAGGTGATATAAACTTACACTTAGTTAACTGCTAATAAAATTTGACCAACTAATTTAAAATTTGATGCTGATTAAACCTTAGTCATACCTTGATTTGCCCTACACTACACTATTCCCCACAACTTGTTGAGTACCAACCATAAGTGTACTCACCCTTACAAAACCGTTGTTCAGACCAAGTTAATCTGGAGGAGTATTTGCAAGACTTTGAGGAGTTATAGGTGTACGGTTCTTCAGTCAGCTGCCTGTGGTGTCGTCACTACTCTGAAGTCTGCTCCATAATAAATTAGACTTGTGTTTTATTGAGACTTTTGGTCATGTAATAATGGTTAATACTCTCTTTATTTGATTTGGCACTGTCTTGCTATTCACTTATATCGTACATGTGTGTAACTTGATCCTGGTGCACATGTATTCAATGCACTTGGTTTTATCCTTAAACCGGGTGTGACACTTGGCGAAGAATTGACACCCTTGGCATCGGCGGACTAGTTCTTCGGCATCAATGAGAGTTGTAGGCCAATAGAATCCTTTTCTTAAAGCCTTGCCCACGATCATTCTTGAGGATGCGTGGTTACCGCAGATACCCTTGTGGATCTCCTCCAATATGTCCTTGCCATCCTGCCGTGAGACGCACTTCATGAGTACTCCTGATGATGCGCCTCGTCTGTAGAGCTTATCTCCAACTAGAACATAGTTCTTGCCGTGACGTGAGACTTGCTCTGCTTCTATTTTGTCTGGAGGCAACTTGTGCTCCTTGATGTAGTCAATGAAGGAGGTTCTCCAATCTACATCGATCATCATAACCTCCCAGTCTAGTGCTTCATGACCTCGATTGGTGGTTTTTGATGGTGCCGGCTCCACTATGGATGGCTTGTGTAGTTCATGGACAAAGACCTCGGCTGAAACTTGAGCACGAGTAGATCCAAGCTTAGATAAGATGTCTGCGGCTACGTTGTTATCACGAGCCATGTGATGGAACTCTAGACCAAGAAACTTGTTCTCTATCTTGCGTACTTCTAGGCAGTAAGCATCCATGTTGTCCTTGTGGCGATCCCACTTATCGTTAACTTGATTGATGACTACCATGAGTCCCCACAAACCAACAACTGCTTGATTCCTAGCGAAACTGCTAGGCGGAGCCTGTGCAGAAGCACTTCGTATTCAGCTTCATTATTGGACACCTCCCAGAAGATTTGCAGAATATATTTGAGTTGTTCGCATTTGGGAGAGATTAAGAGTACTCCTGCGCCTGCACCCTCGAGCTTGAGTGACCCATCAAAGTACATGCTCAATGCTCTAGGCGTTCTGCCAGTATTGGTACTTGATTTTCCCACCACTCTACCATGAAATCGACTAATGCTTGCGACTTGATGGCAGTCCTTGACTTGAATTCCAGGGATAAGGCTTCGAGTTCTACTGCCCACTTGGAAATTCTTCCTGTCGCACCTTTATTTTGGAGGATTTCTCCCAAGGGGAAGTCTATGACGATGGAGATATTATGTTACTGGAAGTAGTGTCGTAGCTTCTGTGAGGTGAGTAGTATTGCATATAGCAACTTTTGAACTGGCGGGTACCTAGTTTTGGAATCCGACAACACCTTGCTACGATCGCTGTGCTGACAACATTAATAGTCGTGGCGATATAGAGTAGCAAGTCTTCATTGAAAGCAGGCGTCATGAGGACCGCTAGCTTTGATAAGAAGTCCTTCAATTGTTGAAGGGCTTAATTCGCCTCCTCGGTCCACTGGAATTTATCTTGCCACTTGAGTAGTTTGAAGAACGTTAGTCCCCGTTCTCCAAGTCTTGAGATGAATCTGTTGAGGGCCACCATACATCCAGTCAGCTTCTGGACGTCCTTGATGCCCGATGGAGCATGCAAATTGGTGATGACGGCGATCTTCTTGGGGTTAGTTTCAATCCCTCGGTGACTGATGATGAACCCGAGTAGTTTTCTGGAGGGTACACCGAACACGCACTTCATTGGGTTCAACTTCCACCATAATTCTCACAAGCTTGCGAAAGTTTCCTCCAGATCCGCAATCAAGTTGCTGGGATTTCTGGTCTTTACAACCATGTCATCCACGTACGCCTCTACGTTGTGGTGTAGTTGTTTGTTGAAGCACTCCTGGATGGCTCGTTGATATGTGATGCTCGCATTCTTCAACCCGAAGGACATTGTAGTGTAGCAGAAAGCTCCGTACAGGGTGATGAATACGGTCTTGATCTGGTCTTCTTCCTTGAGAGCTATCTAGTGATACCCCGAGTAGCAATCAATAAAACATAGTAGAGCACATCCAGCCGTCGAGTCGATGACTTGATTAATCCTAGGGAGCCCGAAAGGATCCTTTGTACAATGCTTGTTGAGGTCCGTGTAGTCCACACTCATCCTCCACTCGTTGTTGTTTTTCTTTCGCACCAAGACGGGATTGGCCAGCCACTCTGGATGATAGACTTCTTTTATGAAGCCAGCTATGAGTAGTTTGGCCAACTCCTTTTTAATTGCTTCTCTTCTGTCCTGGGCGAATCAGCGTAGTCGTTGTCATTTTGGCATAGTTTTGGGATCCACATTTAGTGAGTGCTCGATCAACTCCCTAGCCACCCTCGGCATATCTGATGGATTCCATGCAAAGATGTCTTGTTGGCTCGGAGGAAGCTAATGAGTGTGTCTTCCTATTTGGGGTCAAGCCTTGAGCCAATCAGTGCTGTCTTGGAGCTATCGCTAGTCTCAAGGTCAATGGCTTTTATGTTGACTTCACTTGCTGGCTTGATCTTGGTTGCCCCCGACTTCTTCTCTGGGATTTCGAGTTCTGTCGGGAACAGTTTTTTGGAGGCAGCGAAGACTTGCATCATCGAATTTGGCACCTAAGTAGTCGCTGCCAGCTCCACGACTTCTATGTTGTAGCCGTATGATCTTTTCAAATCTCCGTGTACGGAGAGTACTCCCTTGGATCCCAGCATTTTGAGCACTAAGTACACATAATGTGGAATGGCCATGAATTTGGCTAATGCAGGTCTTCCGAGGATAGCGTGATACGAAGTTTTGAAATCAGCTACCTCAAACCGGATGTACTCTGTCCTGTAGTGTTCTTTGGTCCCAAAGATAACTAGCAAAACCACCTGACCAAGGGGTATAGGCACGTTGCCTGGGATGATCCCATAGAATGGAGAGTTCATTGGGGTGAGCATATTAGTAACGTCGTGTAACGACCGACCCCTAACCTTTCCCAGTTAGGTTTTGATCTCAGCCCTTAACCTTAGTCAGCTGTTTTGTTTGACCGCACCTAAGTGCCCAGTTCTTCCGCCAGTTCCGACCCCCGGATCCAACCCCTTCCCGCTTCGTTCCTTTTCCAACCCCGGCGAGCTCAGCCCGCCGTCGGATCCTGCTGATCTTCCTCGCTCGTCCGATCTATCCCCGGTGGACCCGCGAGATCTTTTTCCAGATCCCCCGCGCCAGCCGCACTCGAGTTGCATGGCCGCCTCAGAGTCTTCCTGCCGCGTGGCTCGTCTTCTCCGACGCCATCGCCCAGTTTTGTCTCTGGCAAGCAACAGAGTGGGTTCCCGCGCCCCTTTTCCCCAATGGCAGCGGAAGCCCTCTGCACCTTTCTGCAGAGCCTCGTCTCCCGCGCCCGTCATCACGCCACCAGATCCCGGCCCCAGAGCCCGATGTCGCCCGTCTTTTCCGTCCCTTTCAGCAACAGTTGCGCCGCCCGGTCGTCGCTACACGACGATTCCTCCACCGCCAACCCCGACCGCGGCCACGACAGTTCCTTTCCCCGCTCTGTCAGAAGCCGCCCGACAATCTGTTGTTCCGCGCTCTCCCCCGCGCCCGCGTCCGCCTGTCTTCTCACCTGTGCGCCCTCGATTCTAGCGTCGTTTAACCGGTCGCTTCTATCACCTCTTCCGCACGACGACGCCCGCTTTCCGCCAAATCCCAACCACCGGTCTACCCGCGCCTACGCCGCCCTGACGGTATAGCGCAATGATCGCTGGCGTCACCCCCGGAGTTCTGCCGCACCGCCCTGTTTGCTCAATCGCCGCCACGGCAGAGCACTCCATTGCTTCTCCCCGGCCTTCGCGCCACTCCCCTTCTCTCTCTCCGCGACGTTTCCGTTCCTCTGCTCCAGCAGCTATAAAAGGAATGCCCCCGTCGCCGGAGTTCCCTCCGCCTTTGTTGCCTTTAGCCTTCTCTAGCTCCCTGCTCAAGCTCCTAGCGCCACCCTGTTGGAGGTATGCCCTAGAGGCAATCATAGAGATGATGATATTCCATTTGTATCCATGATTTGTATACTGTGTTCATTGAATATCCATTAAAGGCTACTTGAATTGATTTGCAATTATGTGAATTGTATGTGAAACTCTTTACTTGTATGGTTATTCTAAAGTTGTCCCTAGTCGGAGTTCATGTGAGGACACACATGAATATTAGACTAGCACATGTATTAGTTGATGACTATGTTTCACAAGTCATGGACATGGAGATGTTGAACTAATAATGTGGACACATGTGGAGACATGTGTTAGGACTGACCCAACACGAGAAGTAGTTCTCTCTTTAAACAACATATACGCTTTGTCCTTAGACCTGAGATTGTCGCATGTATTCTAGATGTGGATTGACCTACTTAGGGGCTATCAAACGCTACGCCGTAACAGGGTAGTTATAAAGGTAGCTTTCGGGTTTGTCAAGAAGCATGCTATGAGACATGGTCAATCAAGATGGGATTTGCCCCTCTCTGATTGAGAGTGATATCTCTGGGCCCCTCGAGTGATCGGATCAGAAAATGCATGGCCATGCTACGTACGGTTAAGAGTTAACCTACAAAGGGATTCCGAATCACAGGATCGAGAAAGAGCGGTCGGCTTGAAGCTAGACCAAATATCGTGAGGCAAAGGGAATAGCATGTATATTATGTTGTGATGGTTCGTCTGATATGATCTTCGTGTGCGTATAGGAGTTAGCACGTCTTGCTAGAGGCCGCTACCGACTATTGGGCCGAGTAGGAGTACTCGGGCCATGTCTATACGTATCCGAACCCAAAGGGTCGCACACTTAAGGGGCTGGAAGCCCAATTCGGATTTGATCCGAGTTGGATTAGGTTTAGGAGTACTAATGGGCCTCGGATCCAGAGGCCCATCAGGAACCCCTATAAATAGAGGGGTGGGGGCGCCCTAGGGTTTCACACCTTTTGGCTGAACACACTTGCCGCGCCTCCCACGCCCTCGCCTGTTGCAACTCGCGGATCTAGCAATCCGGCTTGCGACGCTTCCTCCCTGCACGTGTGGATACCTTGGAGGTGTTGCGCCTGCAGCACTTGGACGAGCCATCGACGAGCCGCCGACGAGCCACGACGAGCCGACGACGAGCCGCGGCACCGGAGGCGATCTTGCTGTGCACGTGGACGAGCTGCTGAGGAGCCGCTGGACGTGATCGACTACGTACGACTACGTTGTTCGACTACGTACGACTACGTGATTGTCTTCACTGCACCGACGCATATCTACATCTTCCGCACCAGTAGTGCGTCGAGTGGTAATCCCGTGATCCTTATACGGCAGTTCTTCCTGGTTATACGCGGTAGAAATTTTTGATTTGCGCTAGCGTAGCCTACCTCGTATCCCAACAGTGGTATCAGAGCCTTAGCTGCTTAGTTTTGGATTCGGGATGTGTGCATATGGAGATATGCGAGTTTTCTGTTTGATCTATGTCCTGGTTTCGTGCCCTTGCTGCAATGGTAGTGTAACGACATACTCCTACCGGTCGGTTTCCGCCATCGGAGTTAAGTGATACACGTAAATCCAGTTGCAGTGAGGGAAGATCAATATGATTGGTCAAATCGAGATCCAGGGTCATACGCCAGGCGCATTAGATGTGCAATAGTAGATGTGATCTACTGCCGGGGTCGGGATTTTGCCGTATGCACATGCTTCGGTAAATCAGCCGTAACTTTTCGGTATGATCTCGGATCGGGGCGATTTCTATACGAAAATTGATCTACAGAAAAAGTTACACGTGAATTTCAACTGCTTCGCCGTTTTCGGCGAAATTAGATTTGCCAAATTCGGCTTGGAAGATGGAGTTTCGGGCCTCCCAAGTTTGGAACGTTAGGACGCCTAACTCTCTTTTGCAGGATGTATCTTGTGATCAGTATGGCCCCCTTGTGTATGTGATGCATGTGTGTAACTAATTCGTGACCTGCGTGTCGCGCGTACGGCAACACGGCAGGAGCCATATGTGTTGTCACTTTATTGTAATTAATGGTCTGCGTACCAATCTGTGATGATCCAAGCAACTATGTAATCTTCATTACTAGATTCTTTACTAGCTATTAGGCGTAATAGCATGCTCTAGTTCTTGGAGGACTCATCACCAGGAGGATGGCGCACATGGAACATGGAGATGGAGATCACCATGGTGAACAGGTTCAATGGAGATGGAGATCACCATATGAAAAACGGGCCATACTGTGTCACAACTGTGTGAATGCTATTCTGTTTATGTTTTACTTTCTGCATGCTGTGATGTTAGAAGTAGAACGATCCCTCACAAAGTTTAAGTTAGTATGCCCTCCCAACTAAAACTTGCACCGTCCCATGTCTTGTACAATTAGTGGTGGGTCTATGAAATTAGGGTGCCACTAGTTTTCCTTGACTAGACGGGTCTGTGTCGGACACTTACACGCATAAGGGTTGGTTTGCTTAACAAGGTCATCTTAACGGTTAAGGACCTTGGGGCATAAAGGTTGGGCGCCGAGACATGGAGATGTCACCCAACAACAGGAGTCATATGTGATATGATTAGCAAAAGTTGCTTACCGATCTACCTCGTTTGCTAGCGGTGATGCTAAAGCTCACTAGTAGACTTGTTAGTTGTGGATCCTGAATCACTAAGTTTCAATAGAGGGATATTGATTTTAGTGGGAGTAGATTCTGTTAAAATAGTTTAATGTAATTTGCTCTATCATGGATACGTTTGTCTTAGTGTATTTTGCATTACTTTTGTTGTAGATTAAAATGGCACCTAGCAACACCACCACATCGTTTGCTTTGCGTTCGGTCCTTGAGAAGGACAAGTTGAATGGAACAAACTACTCGGATTGGATCCGCAACCTGAGAATTGTTCTCAGGGCTGAGAAAAAGGAAGATGTTCTAGACAACCCACTACCAGAAGAACCTGCTGAGGATGCACCCGCTGCTGCTAAGAATGCTTACAAGAAAGCATGTGATGCTAACCTTGAAGTAAGCTGCCTTATGCTTGCTTGCATGGAACCCGAGCTGCAGATGCAGTTCGAAACAAACCATGAGGCGCACGATATGATCGTGGCGCTTAGAGACATGTTCCAAACACAGGCCAGGACTGAAAGGTTCAATGTGTCTAAGGCCTTTGTTGAGAGCAAGCTAGCAGAAGGCGCAGCAGTAGGACCACACGTAATCAAGATGGTTGGTTACACTCAACGGTTGGAGAAGCTAGGCTTCCCACTGGGCCAAGAGTTGGCCACTGATTTCATTCTTTCATCTCTTCCGGCTAGCTATGGGAACTTCATCTCGAACTACCATATGCATGGGACGGAGAAGGGTCTGAATGAGCTGTGTGGTATGCTCAAGACAGCAGAGGCTGACATAAAGAAAAGCGCTAGTACCAGCCATGTGATGGCGATACAGAACAAGCCCAGCTTTAAAAGGAAGGGCAATTCTTGGAAGAAGAAGGGCAAGGCTGGAACGTCCAAGCCAAACCCACCGCCCAAGGTTAAAGCTGGACCTGGACCTGCTTCAGATAAAGAGTGCTTTTACTGTCATGAACTTGGTCACTGGAAGAGAAACTGCAAGCAGTACCTAGCTTCGTTGAAGAACGGCGGAAGTAAGAGTACTTCTACCTCAGGTACGCTTGTTGTTAATGTTATAGACAACATATTTCTCGCTGATACAGTTATTAATTCTTGGGTATTTGATACCGGATCGGTTGCTCATATTTGCAATTCGATGCAGGGAATGATAAGAAGTAGAAGCGTGGAAAGAGGAGAAGTTGATTTCCGCGTGGGCAATAATGCAAGAGTTGCTGCTTTGACCGTCGGGACGATGCAACTCCACCTCCCGTCAGGATTTATTATGGAGTTGAATAATTGTTATTTTGTTCCTAGTTTAAGTCGAAACATTTTATCTCCTTCATGTTTGATGAAGGATGGTTATTCATTTGCGAGTGAAAACAATGGTTGTGTGATCTCTAAGAATAATATGTTTATGGCTTTTGCACCCATTGTGAATGGATTGTTTGTTTTAAATCTTGATGGTTCACCTGTCTGTAATGTAAGTGCGAAAAGGCCTCGGCCTAATGATTTGAGTCCTACCTACTTGTGGCATTGTCGTTTGGGTCATATAAGTGAAAAGCGCATGAAGAAGCTCCATTCTGATGGACTTCTAACTTCGTTTGATTTTGAATCATACGAGACATGTGAGGCTTGCTTACTAGGCAAGATGACCAAGACGCCTTTCACAGGATTTCCTGAGAGAGCAGTAGACTTGTTGGAACTCGTACATAGTGATGTATGCGGACCAATGAGCACGACGGCTAGAGGAGGATTCCAATACTTCATAACTTTCACTGATGATTTTAGTAGATATGGCTATGTCTACTTGATGAGGCACAAGTCTGAAACCTTTGAAAAGTTCAAGGAATTTCAGAATGAAGTTGAAAATCAGCGTGGCAAGAAAATTAAGGCCTTACGATCTGATCGTGGAGGCGAGTATTTGAGCCACGAGTTTAGCAATCATCTAAAGAGTTGCGGAATTGTTCCACAACTTACGCCGCCTGGAACACCTCAGAGAAACGGTGTGTCCGAGCGACGTAATCGAACTTTGTTAGACATGGTTCGATCAATGATGAGCCAGTCGGACCTACCGTTGTCATTTTGGGGATACGCTCTAGAAACAGCAGCTTTCACACTAAATAGGGTACCATCTAAATCCGTAGTTAAGACACCATATGAGATATGGACTGGAAAGGTTCCTAGTTTGTCTTTTCTAAAGATTTGGGGATGTGAAGTGTTTGTCAAGCGACTTCAGTCGGACAAGATCACACCCAAGTCGGATAAGTGCATTTTCGTGGGATATCCAAAGGAAACTTTGGGATATTATTTCTACAACCGATCAGAAGGCAAAGTGTTTGTCGCTCGGAACGGGGTTTTCCTAGAGAAAGAGTTTCTCAAAGGAGAAAAGAGTGGAAAGACAGTGCATCTTGAAGAAGTTCAAGATGAGCCAATCGGGCAAGAATCAATGAGTGATGCTAACGTAGCAGAACAAGTTGAGATACCCATGGCAAGAGAAGCACCGCCACAACCACGAAGATCGGCAAGGCTCCGCGAAATGCGGGAAATATTATTGTTGGACAATGATGAGCCTGCGACATATGCAGAAGCAATGATGGACCCAGACTCCGAAAAATGGCAGAATGCCATGCAATCCGAAATAGAGTCCATGGGAGACAATCAAGTTTGGAACTTGGTTGACCCGCCTGATGGTGTTAAAGCCATAGAGTGCAAGTGGATCTATAAGAAGAAAAAGGACATGGATGGAAATGTTCACATCTACAAAGCACGACTTGTCGCAAAAGGTTTTCGACAAGTTCAAGGAGTTGACTACGACGAGACCTTCTCGCCCGTAGTGATGCTTAAGTCCATTCGGATTATTCTAGCTATAGCTGCATATTTCGATTATGAGATATGGCAGATGGATGTCAAGACAGCTTTCCTGAATGGAAACCTAGCTGAGGACGTGTATATGATACAACCCGAGGGTTTTGTCGATCCGAAAAATGCTGGAAAGGTATGCAAGCTTCAGAGATCCATTTATGGATTGAAGCAAGCATCTAGGAGTTGGAACATTCGTTTTGATGAAGTAGTCAAAGGGTTTGACTTCACCAAGAACGAAGAAGAGTCTTGTGTTTACAAGAAGGTTAGTGGGAGCTCTGTAGTATTTCTAATCTTATATGTGGATGACATATTACTGATTGGAAATAACATTCCTATGCTTGAGTCCGTAAAGACTTCACTGAAAAATAGTTTTTCGATGAAGGACTTAGGGGAAGCGGCATATATTCTGGGTATTAAGATCTATAGAGATAGATCGAGAAGGCTTATAGGTTTGAGCCAAGATACTTATATTGACAAAGTGTTGAAGCGGTTCAGCATGGAAGAGGCAAAGAAAGGGTTCTTGCCTATGTCACATGGCATACATCTCAGCAAGACTCAGTGTCCTTCGACTGCTGATGAGCGGGATCGCATGAGTAGAGTGCCATATGCCTCGGCTATTGGATCTATCATGTATGCAATGATAAGTACTCGCCCAGATGTTTCATATGCGCTAAGTATGACAAGCAGACACCAATCTGATCCAGGTGAGAGTCACTGGACAGCGGTGAAAAACATTCTTAAGTACTTGAGAAGGACTAAAGATATGTTCCTCGTCTATGGAGGTCAGGAGGAGCTCGTTGTAACAGGTTACACTGATGCTAGTTTCCAAACCGACAGAGATGATTCAAAGTCACAATCAGGATTTGTGTTCACACTGAATGGTGGTGCTGTTAGTTGGAAGAGTTCCAAGCAGGAGACGGTGGCCGATTCTACGACGGAAGCCGAGTACATCGCGGCTTCGGAAGCCGCGAAGGAAGGTGTTTGGATTAGGAATTTCCTCATTGAGCTTGGTGTGTTCCCGAATGCGTCCAGCCCATTGAATCTCTACTGTGATAACAATGGGGCAATTGCGCAAGCAAAGGAGCCAAGGAACCACCAGAAGAACAAACACGTAATGCGGCGATTTCATCTCATTCGAGACTTCGTTAACCGGGGTGAGATCAAGATATGCAAAATACACACGGATCTGAACATTTCTGATCCGTTGACAAAACCACTCCCGCAGGCTAAGCATGATGCGCATGTGAGAGCTATGGGTATTAGGTACCTTCTAGATTGACTCTAGTGCAAGTGGGAGACTGTTGGAGGTATGCCCTAGAGGCAATCATAGAGATGATGATATTCCATTTGTATCCATGATTTGTATACTGTGTTCATTGAATATCCATTAAAGGCTACTTGAATTGATTTGCAATTATGTGAATTGTATGTGAAACTCTTTACTTGTATGGTTATTCTAAAGTTGTCCCTAGTCGGAGTTCATGTGAGGACACACATGAATATTAGACTAGCACATGTATTAGTTGATGACTATGTTTCACAAGTCATGGACATGGAGATGTTGAACTAATAATGTGGACACATGTGGAGACATGTGTTAGGACTGACCCAACACGAGAAGTAGTTCTCTCTTTAAACAACATATACGCTTTGTCCTTAGACCTGAGATTGTCGCATGTATTCTAGATGTGGATTGACCTACTTAGGGGCTATCAAACGCTACGCCGTAACAGGGTAGTTATAAAGGTAGCTTTCGGATTTGTCAAGAAGCATGCTATGAGACATGGTCAATCAAGATGGGATTTGCCCCTCTCTGATTGAGAGTGATATCTCTGGGCCCCTCGAGTGATCGGATCAGAAAATGCATGGCCATGCTACGTACGGTTAAGAGTTAACCTACAAAGGGATTCCGAATCACAGGATCGAGAAAGAGCGGTCGGCTTGAAGCTAGACCAAATATCGTGAGGCAAAGGGAATAGCATGTATATTATGTTGTGATGGTTCGTCTGATATGATCTTCGTGTGCGTATAGGAGTTAGCACGTCTTGCTAGAGGCCGCTACCGACTATTGGGCCGAGTAGGAGTACTCGGGCCATGTCTATACGTATCCGAACCCAAAGGGTCGCACACTTAAGGGGCTGGAAGCCCAATTCGGATTTGATCCGAGTTGGATTAGGTTTAGGAGTACTAATGGGCCTCGGATCCAGAGGCCCATCAGGAACCCCTATAAATAGAGGGGTGGGGGCGCCCTAGGGTTTCACACCTTTTGGCTGAACACACTTGCCGCGCCTCCCACGCCCTCGCCTGTTGCAACTCGCGGATCTAGCAATCCGGCTTGCGATGCTTCCTCCCTGCACGTGTGGATACCTTGGAGGTGTTGCGCCTGCAGCACTTGGACGAGCCATCGACGAGCCGCCGACGAGCCACGACGAGCCGACGACGAGCCGCGGCACCGGAGGCGATCTTGCTGTGCACGTGGACGAGCTGCTGAGGAGCCGCTGGACGTGATCGACTACGTACGACTACGTTGTTCGACTACGTACGACTTCGTGATTGTCTTCACTGCACCGACGCATATCTACATCTTCCGCACCAGTAGTGCGTCGAGTGGTAATCCCGTGATCCTTATACGGCAGTTCTTCCTGGTTATACGCGGTAGAAATTTTTGATTTGCGCTAGCGTAGCCTACCTCGTATCCCAACACACCCACCCTGTTCTTGAGAAGTTCTTCTCTCAGTTCTCTCTCAGTTCCTCCAAGTCACCCAGCAACTTGCTCCTCCGTGCTGCGTAGAGCTCTCTTGTGATCCGCAAGAAGCAGCGCCGCCGCCGGAGCATTGCCGGTCTTAGCCCTTGCTCGAAGCTTTAGACCTTCCGCCCAAGTCTGCCTCTTCCCGACCCCAAGCTTTCCTTTCAGGAAGAAGGTGAGTTGCCGACCCTAAGTCCGCCTCGCCCGACCCCTCCTATCCGCCCGACCCCAGTTCCGTCTCGTCCGACCCTGTCTGTTCCGCCGACCCTTATCCGCCTCGCCCGAGGGCTTGGCTGTGATCTTTTTCTTCAACTCGAGGGTGTATGTGTAAAAACTTGGGAACCCTGAAGCACTTGCGTCTAAGGACCCCTAGCTTATCACATCCTCTAGTTCAAGGATCAGACCACTAGTTCCTTTCCTACCCTTACCTTTTGATCATCATCAGCTCTCTCGAACCACCATAACCTCCTGCTCTTTGTCGCAAGTTTTTGGGCTCAGGCGAGCCAGTGTTGCTGTTGAAATAACCGTCTAAGCTAACCCTTGCATTGCATTCGTGTAGAGCTGCACCTCGCCGACGGCTTCTACGAGTTGCACCCGGCGCCCGAAGAAGAAGCTGTAGCCGAGTTCCTGCCCGCGGAAGCCGAAGTCGCCCCAGAAGTCGAGTAGCTTCCGTCCCCTTTGCTTGCAGGCAAGCCCCAGTTGCATGAGATCCTACGTGTTTTGCCAAACTTGCGCATGCCTTCCGTATAGCATGCTTGTGCATTTACGTATAGGAGTTGTGTGAAACCCTAGATGCATGACTTAGGTAACCATTGATATGAGCACTAGCTGTTGGACCGAGTAGTTGCATTGCTTAAACTAGGAAAACGGTAAAAGTCGAGTGATTCCCTGTCACTCGCGAGTTATAGGAGTTGCATGTTTTACTCTCCTGTTACAACTATAAGGACGATGGACGGGGCAGGGTTTGGTAATCTTTTGGTGGTCGGATGGTCGCCCCGTCTGTCTATGGAAACTTGCTAAGGCCCAACAGTGGTGGTGTTCGTGATCAAGTGTTTGAAAGTACTAGCCTCATACTTAGTATGGGATGAGGAAGCCTAGTACCTGATTGAACCTAGACGTGAGCGGTCGCCCCATTGTTCTTGGAACGGAGTTTCCCCTGCTGGTTGTCGCACGTGGTGGCAAGTGTGGTCGCAGGACGGCAGAGGCCGGGTCTGTGGAACCTTGCACCAAAGGAAATGGGCCCGACACGGGTTAGGGGATTGATGGGGAAGGCCGACACAGGAAGTGACCTCCGGGTGCGCGGATGTCGTGAGGCTAGGTTCACCATGCATGGTTAAAGAACTCGGATCGATTCGTCTGCCTCTCACAGTCTGAGATTTCTTTATCGCTATGTCACCCTGAGTAAATGAGGAATCTGATGATGGCAATGTTGTTGTTATATCTACACATCTGTTTTGGCTCTATGATTGCTTAGAATAGGTTGCACAACCTAGACTGGTAAGAAAATCTAGAACCGGAGCTAAAACTTGAAAATAGGGTTACTTAGTGCTTTTGGCAAACAAACCCCTCAGCCAAAAAGCCTTGCATGTCTAGTTGGAAGAGTAGCTGACTCACCCGGTTAAGTCTTGTTGAGCTTAGTAGCTCAGCCTTGTTGTGGCTCCTGTTTTTCAGGTGAAGTTGCCGCGTCCGACCCCTCTCTGGTTGGTGCTTGGCCGCCCCAGCTCCCGCCGGGCTGGACGGTCGAGTGGGACCCCTCCTCGGACGGCGAGGAGAGGACTCAGTGATGTTCTGGTTGGCCTCGCCCAGACCTCCGACCCCGACGAAGTCTTCCGCTAGTGTTTTCTCTGTTGTTCTTTTGTGATAAAACTCTGATGTAAATTTTTATGGCCGAACTAATCGAGTAAGACTTGCTTAACTCAGTGGACTCGTTGTATTCTCTGTAACCGCTCACCTTCGTGTGGGTTTGCTAGACTCGATCCTGTTAAGTGGTTAAATCGGATGAAATCCGACGGCACCCCGTGTTAGCTCGGTTTAAGCAGAAGTGTTGCATGTTAGGCGACTTAACCTTGCTTAATCAAGCTAATCCGAGGTGGTTCCGCCACAGCTGGTATCAGAGCCGTGTTTAGCATATCAGAGAACCCAATGAGCCCTAAACACTTCTTTGAAAAAATAAAAGTTGCAAGAACCTTTTGAAAATCTCGTACGATCGTTAAGGATGACTTAGTGCGAGAGGCCCTAGGGGATTTTGGGGTTGTTTTAGGTGACTAATAAGTATCTGGTTATGTTGCTAACTCCTCCAGCACTTCGCCACGTCTATCATACGTGTGCCGAGTTCCGCATCGCGAGCATGCGAGGGTTGATAGGGAGTTCCATTCAAGGGACCCTATCTTCGCGGTTGTTTTCGCCCACGTCTATTATATGTGCGCAGGTTCCGTATGTGATCCATACGAAGGTTGGTTCGATTCCAACGAACCTATCGGCACGGTTGTTTCGCCACGTTTGTCACACGTGTGCTGATGCCGCATCACGAGTATGCGAAGGGTTATATGGTTCTATTCGGAAGGAACCTATTTCCACGGTTGAGTGCTGTCCGTGCATCCTTAAACGCATGGGTGCCGTTTCTATAGTGAACGGTAATGTTTGGGAACGCTTTCGTGGGTGCTGGCACGAAAGGTTCGTGTGTGTGTTTTCTGCAGGTTGCTAACCGCGTTCGTTAGGAGACGTCACTAGAACCGACTAGTTAATATAGGGAGAGACGTATTGTTGCCTTGTCACCGGCACTGACTGCGTAAGACCCAAAGTTTGGGCAGTTGTTTTTGGTTAAGAATACGGTAGGCCGTGCATGCGTCATACCAAAAATCTGTAATGTTTCCTTCTCAACAGCAACCCTGTTCGAAAGAGTTCTTTTGGATCTAAGGATTTCTAGTTTCTCTTAGTTGCTCTCGGTTAAGCCCTTCTGCTTCTCTATCCGACCCCTGATTCTCGGAGTTATCTCACGTGGTTTCGGTTTTCTTGGTTCCAGATGGTTGTTCCCGGGCATGTGGTTTTTGGAGCGGACGGCACCTTCCAATCAACGTGCCTGCATTTCGAGGGGTTTCCCGCGATCTTGTGGGATACGCTGAGGTGGTTTGGGTATCAGTCCCCGCCCCTGTATGTTGGGCGGCTGTATATGGAACAGGGCATCCAGACGTGCCAGGTGCAAGCGTTGGTACCACCTCCTCTTGCGCGGCCCGACTGGCCCTCTCTGGGCATAATAGCCTATGGTCTTTCTCCGGAGGACACATGGGAATCCACCGCCCTTCAGTTGCTCACTCAGTTCTGTCAGTTGCACCCTGTGGAGATCACGCTGGACCTGATCGGTCTTTTTCCCGTCAGGAGTCGGCTGGACCCGGCCTAGCTGGACCGCATCGGAAACCTCGAGGTGTTGGCCACTACCTGTGCTATGGTCACCATCTCCACCAACGTCCGTTGCATGGCTGCCCTCTACCGGTTGATAGAGCTCCAAGGAAGAGCCATGACTCTCTTTGCCTGGACGGCTGCAGATACCCACGGTTACCTCTAGGCAGCCAGAAGAGACCTGGTAGGCCAAACCTACCAGCTGATCCAGCGTGGAATCCAGATCCACGATATGCAAGATCGGATCTCCGAGCTGGAAGGAGAAGTTGCCGACCTCGTGGACGGCATGATAGAGCTCTCGGAGGAGAAGATGGAGGTGGAAATGGAGTTGGCCGTCGCCAATGCCCACCTGGAGGAGCACCAAGCTGAGCTTGAAGATATGCATGCTCTTAACATGCATCTCGAAGCTCAGGAGGACCCTGAGGAAGACGAGGGAGCGTCCAGCATGGACATAGAAGAAGATGGCGCCCCTTCTCCGACTCATAGTGTCCAGTGGTAGCTTAAGGGTTCTCAGGGAACCTTCTTTCTTTTGTTGTACTCCTCGGCAACCTAGTTTTTGGAAAGCTGTAATAGGTTAGCCTTGAGTTGAGTACTCCCTGTGTTGAAACATCTTTGTGTATAAAGTCAACCGGTGCATAGTTTTATCCTTTTCGTATGGTGTGGATGCTAAGGTCGAGTAAGTTGTGCCGTAACCCTATGCTGCTTTCGGGGAGCCTGTTCAGTTGGCCGACCCTAGTTTGCGGGCCAGAGTGCGCCAACCCTTGAGGCAGTTACCACCTCGTCCGACCCTTTTCGAGTACGGACCGTATTCGACCCCTTGGTTAGAGAGGATCAGACCCTAGGAGTCTGTATGTGGTATGTGTGCCTGAAGTGGAGTACCAGGGCAAGTAGAGGTTATCTATGCTGAGAATGGGAGGAATGTGCTTCCTATATGAGGACGTGTGATGCACTATTGGCAAGAGTCGCATTAAAGGGTTTAATTCATACGTTCCCATTTGTTGGAGTACACCTGAGGTTATGGAATTGATGGGGCGTTAACTCTTGCAGATGGCGCACCGCACCAGGTCTGGATCTGTGCCCAGTGGTAGTGACCAGTGACAGGATCTTCCCCCGCCCCCGCCACCATCGCCATTGGAGGCCATCTTAGCAACTCAAACCGAGCTGCTCAGGCATCTGGTGCAAGGACAACAGCAGCCACATGGTGGTAGAGCACAGCAGCAGCCGCATATCGCGCGGTACGAGGACTTTCTAGGGACGCAGCCCCCGCTGTTCCAAAAGACACAAGAACCGCTCGACGCTGATGCATGGGTTTGTACGATCGAATCCAAGTTCGAGCTCCTCACCGCTCCATGCCCCAACAACAACAAGGCGCGGTTCGCAGCTCAGCAGCTGCGTGGTTCCGCACGGCTTTGGTGGGACCACTACCATGCCATGCTACCTGCTGGCCACGTGGTCAGTTGGAACGAGTTCAAGACGGCGTTTAAAGCGCATCACATTCCCGAAGGTCTCCTGGAGCGCAAGCTCAACGAGTTTTTGGCCCTCACCCAAGGAACTCGGGATGTGCTGCACTACGCCCAGGCGTTCAATGACCTATGCAGTTATGCTGGCTATCATGCGGACACCGATGAGAAGAAGCAGGACAGATTCCGCCGAGGACTGAGCTTGGAGCTCAGGGAAAGGTTGAACCCCATCAGGGTGGACACCTACAACGAGTTGGTCAACCTGGCCATCTCCCAGGAGGACTGCATGCAAGCTCTCCAAGCCAACCAGAAGAGGAAAGCCTCTGTGGCGTTTCCGAGTCCGCCAACCCGAAGGTTCCGGATGATCCCTCCACAAGCCCCCGGCCGACCCCAGCAGTCAGGGAAATGGATCGCCCGACCCCCGCCGGCAACAACACCTCGTTTCCCAGGCTTCCAACCGCAAGTACCCCGGCCGACCCTGCCAACGCCACCTCGCCCGGCAGCCAGTAACAGATGTTTTACCTGCGGCAATGAGGGACATTTTGCAAAGGACTGCCCCCGGAACAAGAATCAGCAGCAAGGCCAGAACCCCATGGCAGCCAGAGGACGAAGGCCCAAGGTGCAAGTCCGACAAGGCCGACTCAACTACACCAGCTTGACCGAACTTCCCGAAGGTGCGTAAGTAATGACGGGTACTTTCCTTGTTTTAAATCAAGCTGTTGTTGTGTTGTTTGATTCGGGAGCCTCTCATAGCTTTATCGGGAGTAAGGCAAGGGAAAGATGTGGGCTAAGTGTCGGTCACACTAAGGAACCCTATGTGATCGCCACTCCTGGAGGAAGGATAACATCGGATCAGGTCGTTATTCTTGTACCTCTCCAGCTAGGCCCCATCCTCTTCAAGGAAAACCTTATCATCCTTGACCTTGAAGGCCTAGATGTTATCCTTGGCATGGATTGGATGGCCCGACATCATGTTGTTCTAGATACATCAGCCCGATCTCTTTACATCAGCTCACCCTCTCATGGCAGTTCTACCCTATCCTTGACCCATCATGAGTCCTCGACTCCTTGTGCCTACCCTCTCTTGGGAGCCCGTCTAGAAAACCTCCCTGTTATCTGTGAGTACCCAGATGTGTTTCCAGAAGATTTGCCGGGTATGCCACCTGATAGAGAAGTTTAGTTTTCTATAGAGTTGGTTCCTGGCACAGCCCCGATATCTAAGAGACCCTATCGGATGCCACCCGCTGAGTTAGCCGTGTTGAAGACCCAGTTGCATGATCTGTTGGAAAAGGGCTTCATTCGACCCAGTACATCACCTTAGGGTTGCCCTGCCCTGTTTGTGAAGAAGAAAGACGACAGTTTACGGATGTGTGTGGATTACCGACCCCTCAATGCGGTAACAGTCAAGAACAAGTACCCACTGCCACGCATTGATGTCTTGTTCGATCAGTTAGTCGGAGCAAAACTGTTCTCCAAGATCGATCTTCGTTCTGGTTATCACCAAATCAAGATTCGACCTTGCGACATACCCAAGACAGCTTTCTCTACCAGATATGGACTATATGAGTACCTAGTCATGTCCTTTGGACTCACCAATGCACTCGCTTACTTCATGTACCTTATGAACTCGGTGTTTATGCCCGAGCTGGACAAGTTTGTAGTGGTGTTCATTGATGATATCCTAGTGTACTCGAAGAATGAGGAGGAGCATGCCAACCATCTTCATATAGTTCTCCAACGGCTGAGAGATCACCAACTTTATGCAAAGTTCTCCAAGTGTGAGTTTTGGTTAGATAGTGTCAAGTTTTTGGGACACACTATCTCCAGGGACGGTATTGCCGTGGATCCCAGTAAGGTGCAAGAAGTCATGGAATGGAAGTCTCCTGCCTCGGTACACCAGATCAGGAGTTTCCTTGGACTTGCAGGTTACTATCGGCGTTTTATACCGGATTTCTCCAAGATAGCTAAGCCGATGACCGAGTTGCTGAAGAAAGAGGTCAAGTTTGTGTGGGACACCAAGTGTAAAGAAGCTTTCAAAACCCTAAAGCACTTGCTAACCACTGCCCCAGTTTTGGCTCAACCCGACCCCTCTAGGCCGTATGACGTATACTGTGACGCCTCTGGCACTGGACTCGGATGTGTTCTTATGCAAGACAGCCGAGTCATTGCCTATGCCTCACGTGCGTTACGACCTCATGAGCTAAACTACCCGACCCATGACCTTGAGTTGGCAGCAGTGATACATGCCTTGAAGATATGGAGGCACTACTTAATGGGAGCTCACTACAACATCTACACCGACCACAAGAGCCTCAAGTACATCTTCACGCAAGCCGACCTCAACATGCGTCAGAGAAGATGGCTGGAGTTGATAAAGGATTATGAGTTGGAAGTGCACTATCACCCTGGCAAGGCCAATGTGGTAGCCGATGCCCTCAGTCGCAAACCCCATTGCCACTGCTTGTTGTCAACAGCCTTCACCAACACTCTGTGTCACGAGATGGGAAAACTAAGTCTGGAGATTGTTCCCCCTGGAACCCTTGATCACATCATCCTTGACTCAGTTTTGGAGGACCGAGTTCGGTCAGCACAAGCTAAGGATGAAGAAATAAAACGAATCCTCAGTAAGATTTCAGCAAAGGATGAAGGATATAAGCATTTCCGTCAGGACCCAACGGGAGGCGTGTATTATGGAAACCGACTAGTAGTGCCCACCGACCCCGAGTTGAGGAAGCAGATCCTAGATGAAGCTCATCTTTCCAAGTTCTCAATCCACCCTGGCAGCAACAAGATGTACCATGATCTCCGTCAAACCTTTTGGTGGAGTGGAATGAAACCAGAGATAGCTCGTTATGTTTCAGAATGTGACACCTATCAACGTGTCAAGGCCAGTCACTTGAAGGTAGCGGGAACCTTGCAGCCGCTACCTATTCCCTCTTGGAAATGGGAAGACATCAGCATGGACTTCATAGTTGGGTTACCCCTTACAACTCAACGGTATGATTCTATCTGGGTTATAGTGGACCGTCTGACCAAGACAGCACATTTCTTTCCTGTTCGTACCACCTACACAGTCAAGCAATATGCAGAGTTGTACCTCGACCGTATTGTTTCCCTACATGGTGTACCCAGAACAATCATCTCTGATCGAGGAGTTCAGTTTGTGGCACGTTTTTGGGAGCAATTACAAGCATCTATGGGCACCAAGCTCATCCGAAGCTCAACGTATCATCCCCAAACCGATGGCCAAACCGAGAGAGTCAATCAGATCCTCGAAGACATGCTCAGAGCTTGTGTTATCCACTACGATAAAAGTTGGGACAAGTGCCTGCCCTTAGCAGAGTTCTCCTACAATAACAGCTATCAAGCCAGTTTGAAGATGGCACCGTTTGAGGCCCTGTACGGCCGGAGATGCAGGACACCCTTGAACTGGTCCCAACCAGGAGAGAGACAGGTTTATGGCCCTAACTTAGTGGCAGAAGCCGAAGAGCAAGTGAAGGTAATTCAGGCAAATCTCAAGGCTGCCCAATCGCGACAGAAGAGTTACTCCGACCAGCGGAGAAGACCCCTGCAGTTCGACCTTGGTGATCATGTGTACCTTCGAGTCTCCCCAACTAAAGGAGTGCAACGGTTTGGAATAAAAGGCAAGCTAGCTCCCCGCTATGTTGGCCCTTATGAGATTTTGGAGAGATGTGGACCCGTTGCTTACCGGATCCAACTCCCAGAACAGCTATCAGCCATACATGATGTTTTCCATGTATCTCAACTGAAGAAATGTGTCCGAGTTCCAACAGAGATCGTAGAGCAAGAACAGCTTCCAGTAGAGCCCGACCTGACCTACGCCGAGTACCCAGATCGAGTTCTTGACCAAAAGGAAAGGCACACCCGACGCCAAGTGGTAAAGATGTACAAGATCCTTTGGAGAAACCACACCGAAGATGAAGCAACATGGGAAACGGAAGAGTATCTGAACAAGCGTTTCCCCGGTTTTCTATCCCATCAAGGAGGTAAGAACAGCACACCCTTTGATCTTTGAATCTCGGGACGAGATTCTTTTTAAGAGGGGTAGGCTGTAACGACCGACCCCTAACCTTTCCCAGTTAGGTTTTGATCTCAGCCCTTAACCTTAGTCAGCTGTTTTGTTTGACCGCACCTAAGTGCCCAGTTCTTCCGCCAGTTCCGACCCCCGGATCCGACCCCTTCCCGCTTCGTTCCTTTTCCGACCCCGGCGAACTCAGCCCGTCGTCGGATCCTGCTGATCTTCCTCGCTCGTCCGATCTATCCCCGGTGGACCCGCGAGATCTTTTTCCAGATCCCCCGCACCAGCCGCACTTGAGTTGCATGGCCGCCTCAGAGTCTTCCTGCCGCGTGGCTCGTCTTCTCCGACGCCATCGCCCAGTTTTGTCTCTCGCAAGCAACAGAGTGGGTTCCCGCACCCCTTTTCCCCAATGGCAGCGGAAGCCCTCTGCACCTTTCTGCAGAACCTCGTCTCCTGCGCCCATCATCACGCCACCAGATCCCGGCCCCAGAGCCCGATGTCGCCCGTCTTTTCCGTCCCTTTCAGCAATAGTTGCACCGCCCGGTCGTCGCTACACGACGATTCCTCCACCACCAACCCCGACCGCGGCCGCGACAGTTCCTTTCCCCGCTCTGTCAAAAGCCGCCCGACAATCTGTTGTTCCGCGCTCTCCCCCGCGCCCGCGTCCGCCTGTCTTCTCACCTGTGCGCCCTCGATTCTAGCGTCGTTTAACCGGTCGCTTCTATCACCTCTTCCGCACGACGACGCCCGCTTTCCGCCAAATCCCAACCACCGGTCTACCCGCGCCTACGCCGCCCTGACGGTATAGCGCAATGATCGCTGGCGTCACCCCCGGAGTTCTGCCGCACCGCCCTGTTTGCTCAATCGCCGCCACGGCAGAGCACTCCATTGCTTCTCCCCGGCCTTCGCGCCACTCCCCTTCTCTCTCTCCGCGACGTTTCCGTTCCTCTGCTCCAGCAGCTATAAAAGGAATGCCCCCGTCGCCGGAGTTCCCTCCGCCTTTGTTGCCTTTAGCCTTCTCTAGCTCCCTGCTCAAGCTCCTAGCGCCACCCACCCTGTTCTTGAGAAGTTCTTCTCTCAGTTCTCTCTCAGTTCCTCCAAGTCACCCAGCAACTTGCTCCTCCGTGCTGCGTAGAGCTCTCTTGTGATCCGCAAGAAGCAGCGCCGCCGCCGGAGCATTGCCGGTCTTAGCCCTTGCTCGAAGCTTTAGACCTTCCGCCCAAGTCTGCCTCTTCCCGACCCCAAGCTTTCCTTTCAGGAAGAAGGTGAGTTGCCGACCCTAAGTCCGCCTCGCCCGACCCCTCCTATCCGCCCGACCCCAGTTCCGTCTCGTCCGACCCTGTCTGTTCCGCCGACCCTTATCCGCCTCGCCCGAGGGCTTGGCTGTGATCTTTTTCTTCAACTCGAGGGTGTATGTGTAAAAACTTGGGAACCCTGAAGCACTTGCGTCTAAGGACCCCTAGCTTATCACATCCTCTAGTTCAAGGATCAGACCACTAGTTCCTTTCCTACCCTTACCTTTTGATCATCATCAGCTCTCTCGAACCACCATAACCTCCTGCTCTTTGTCGCAAGTTTCTGGGCTCAGGCGAGCCAGTGTTGCTGTTGAAATAACCGTCTAAGCTAACCCTTGCATTGCATTCGTGTAGAGCTGCACCTCGCCGACGGCTTCTACGAGTTGCACCCGGCGCCCGAAGAAGAAGCTGTAGCCAAGTTCCTGCCCGCGGAAGCCGAAGTCGCCCCAGAAGTCGAGTAGCTTCCGTCCCCTTTGCTTGCAGGCAAGCCCCGGTTGCATGAGATCCTACGTGTTTTGCCAAACTTGCGCATGCCTTCCGTATAGCATGCTTGTGCATTTACGTATAGGAGTTGTGTGAAACCCTAGATGCATGACTTAGGTAACCATTGATATGAGCACTAGCTGTTGGACCGAGTAGTTGCATTGCTTAAACTAGGAAAACGGTAAAAGTCGAGTGATTCCCTGTCACTCGCGAGTTATAGGAGTTGCATGTTTTACTCTCCTGTTACAACTATAAGGACGATGGACGGGGCAGGGTTTGGTAATCTTTTGGTGGTCGGATGGTCGCCCCGTCTGTCTATGGAAACTTGCTAAGGCCCGACAGTGGTGGTGTTCGTGATCAAGTGTTTGAAAGTACTAGCCTCATACTTAGTATGGGATGAGGAAGCCTAGTACCTGATTGAACCTAGACGTGAGCGGTCGCCCCATTGTTCTTGGAACGGAGTTTCCCCTGCTGGTTGTCACACGTGGTGGCAAGCGTGGTCGCAGGACGGCAGAGGCCGGGTCTGTGGAACCTTGCACCAAAGGAAATGGGCCCGACACGGGTTAGGGGATTGATGGGGAAGGCCGACACAGGAAGCGACCTCCGGGTGCGCGGATGTCGTGAGGCTAGGTTCACCATGCATGGTTAAAGAACTCGAATCGATTCGTCTGCCTCTCACAGTCTGAGATTTCTTGATCGCTATGTCACCCTGAGTAAATGAGGAATCTGATGATGGCAATGTTGTTGTTATATCTACACATCTGTTTTGGCTCTATGATTGCTTAGAATAGGTTGCACAACCTAGACTGGTAAGAAAATCTAGAACCGGAGCTAAAACTTGAAAATAGGGTTACTTAGTGCTTTTGGCAAACAAACCCCTCAGCCAAGAAGCCTTGCATGTCTAGTTGGAAGAGTAGCTGACTCACCCGGTTAAGTCTTGTTGAGCTTAGTAGCTCAGCCTTGTTGTGGCTCCTGTTTTTCAGGTGAAGTTGCCGCGTCTGACCCCTCTCTGGTTGGTGCTTGGCCGCCCCAGCTCCCGCCGGGCTGGACGGTCGAGTGGGACCCCTCCTTGGACGGCGAGGAGAGGACTCAGTGATGTTCTGGTTGGCCTCGCCCAGACCTCCGACCCCGACGAAGTCTTCCGCTAGTGTTTTCTCTGTTGTTCTTTTGTGATAAAACTCTGATGTAAATTTTTATGGCCGAACTAATCGAGTAAGACTTGCTTAACTCAGTGGACTCGTTGTATTCTCTGTAACCGCTCACCTTCGTGTGGGTTTGCTAGACTCGATCCTGTTAAGTGGTTAAATCGGATGAAATCCGACGGCACCCCGTGTTAGCTCGGTTTAAGCAGAAGTGTCGCATGTTAGGCGACTTAACCTTGCTTAATCAAGCTAATCCGAGGTGGTTCCGCCACACGTCGAGGCCATCTTCCTCAAAGTCTTGGCGAAGAGTACATTGAGACCACTGCTGCCATCAATGAGTACCTTTGTGAGACGAGAGCCCATGACTACTAGGTCCAGGACGAGAGGATAGCATCCTGGGTTGGAGAAACATATCCACTAATCCTTCCTGAAGAAGGTAATTGGCACATCTGACCACTTGAGGAACGTAGGCGTTGCTGGTTCAATGGACATAATCTCCCGGAGGGCTAGTTTCTGGGACCGCTTCGTGGCAGTACCCAGTGTGCCGCTGAAGATGACATTGACAGTGTTGGACAGGTTCCGGAATTTGCCATTGTTATCATCGTCTTTGTCTTCTTTGGCCATGCCCTTATCCTTTGCTTCAGAAGGTTCCGGCAGATCTTTCATGACTCTGCGCAGGCTATAGCAGTCCATTGCAGAGTGCTTAGAATAAGGGTGCCACGGGCACTGCTTTTTTAGGAGCTCTTTGAACGGAGTTTTTTCTTGATTCCCGCTACCTTTCTTGGAAGACTGGGACATTGCCGCGATAGTGTTGTCTGGCTTCTTCTTGCAATTTTGACCACCCGAGTAGTTGCCTCGGTTGTCATTATTGGGTCGATCATTGCGGTTCTTGTCATTGGGTTGGCCATTACTCTGATTGTTATTGTTCTGGCCTCTGTTACGACTAGACTCGAACAGTTTGATCTCTTTGTCTTCTTCATCCACCCAGGCTTGTATCATGATCTTGAGAGATTTGATATCTTCCAGGCATCTCCTGCCAAAATCTTGGAACATCCTGCAGTCATAGAGATCATTCAGGAAGCAATCTATGGCATCCTGCTCCGTGATGTCCATGATAATAGTCTTCTTGTCGAAAAAAAGGTATAGATAACTACATAGGGTCTCACCTTGTTGTTGTTTGACTTGAGACAACTCGATCCTGGTGCCAGGACACTGCATTGCCCCTATGAATTTGTTTGTGAACGCCACCTTTAGTTGACTCCACATTTCAATTGAGTTTCTTTCTAGGGCTTCGAGCCATGTGAGTGGCCCTACCTCCATGCAGATGGGGAAGTAGATGACTTTGGTGTCATCGTTTCCTCCTGCTATATGGACTAACAACTTGTAGCACCTCAGCCATTGGACTGGATTTTGCTTACCGTCTTCTGCCGGGTTCACGCAAGCGGACCCTGTGAGTCTAGCCCTCGAGCCTGCGGCCAACTGGGGAGTCGATCGGAGGCTGAATCTTTCCAAGGTCATAGACTCCTATGTCCCCACCGGTTGGTATGAGGCGATCCCTATTGTGGGTCAGGGCGTCCGTCTATGCGTGTTCCCGACCGCAACCTATGTCATCCATCAGATTCCCGAGTTGGGATCTGGTGGCCCGAGCCCCCGAGCCCCATTGGGCTCGGTCGGGGTCGATCGCATCTTTTCCTACGTCACCCCGTCCGCGGTTTCCGCAACCGGAGGGGTTGAGCTTACGCTACTTGCGTCGATGGCTCGAGTGGTGAGCGCGTGCGTCAGTGCCCTCTGCACCTCATCGTACGTACCAAATGGTGGCGCAAAGGCCTGGGACGGAGGCGGATAGCGGCGTAGGGGGCTGGGCATTGGTGGACGGCGGCGCATGGGATTCGGTGTCGGGGAGGTGGCTGGGCATCAGTGGACGGTGGTGCAGGGGACCCAGCATCGGGGAGGAGGCTGGGCGACGATGGTGGATGGCACCGGCCGGTGGGGACAGCGGCGCGGCTACAGTGGCGCCGGAGTCCGGGTGCTCGGCGAGCAGCACCGTGTTGCGGCGGAGAAGCTGGCGAGCTGGGGGAGGAGGAGGGTGCCGGGCCGGGAGGGCGCTGCGGCGCGGAGCCGGGCGTGGAGGTGAAGGAGTGGCCGGCGGAGGAGGAGAACGGGGCGTCGATGGGGGCGCCGCGGAGGAGCTGCCGACCGGCGGCGCGACGGCCGGGGGGATGACCACAACACGTGGTGAGGCGGCAGCAGGACCGGCCAGGCGAGCGGGGGCCGTGGCGCGGCTGGGGAGGAGAATGGGCGGTGCGGGGAATGCCGGCACGGAAGGATGACGAGGAGGCGCAGCGGCGGAGGCCGAGGAGGAGAATGGGTGGCGCGATGACGGGGGATAGCAGCGGACGCGGCAGCCATGGCGGAGCACGAGAGGTAGTGGATCGGAGGAGTGAAATGAGGAAGAAGGGGGTGGAGAAGAGGTAGTTATACCCCTAGTCCTGGGTGGACTTTGCAACTAGGACTAAAGGGGGGGCCTTTAGTCCCGAGTGGTTATACCAACTGGGACTAAAAGGTGCTCTAAGCGCGGGAGATGAAAAGGCACCCTTTAGGGACTAAAGGGCCCTCCTTTTCATTTCCCACTGGTTTTGTAGTTTTAATTTATATATGTTTTAAGTTGTTTTGTACTGGTGTTGTTAAAAAAAATAAAAAAATTACACATTTTGAACATGCAAAAATATATTAAATTAGCAAGTATATTTAAAATAAGTTTGAATCAGTCATTAATTCTATACTAGTTTATTAAGTTTCTAAAATAATTATTTTAATGTATCTATTGATCAACAAACTCTTCAATTAAATAATATCAATGCGCAAAACTGCAATTGATGTATGTGGTTAAGTTAACATTGTTTATATTTATAGAATAAAAGTTCACCATAGAGCATTATAATATAATTGAAAGATTCTAATGGCCATAGAGCATTCATGATATGTAGTGCATTACAATGTAACGTTAAAAACTTCTTCTTGACGAAATTTCCTTAGTCATGATCGCGGCGTAAGTATGGAGCCTCTTCTTTGGCTAGCATGATGATTGGGTGAACTTCAACAGCAAATGGAGGCATGCCATCAAACTGATCATAATCATCTGACTAGTATGTTTTGTCCTCAACTCCCATGATTTTTTCTTTTATCTGGAAGAACTATGTGGCGCTTTGGCTCCCATAGTTTTTCTTTATCTTCTGAATTTTTCTTGGGTTTGCTAGACATGTCCTTCACATAAAAAACCTGATGCTCATCATTAGCAATGATGAATGGTTCATCATTGTATCTAGTCTTGGTCGGGTCCAGTATTGTCATTCCATACTGATCTTTCGTTACGCCACTTCCAGTTAGCTTCACCCATTGGAAACGAAACAAAGGAATGTTCAACGGTCCATATTCGAGTTCCCTGATCTCCTCTATGAAACCATAATACGAGTTCTTGCTCCTGTTGTTGTCTATGGCATCTATATGGACACCACTATTTTGGTTGGTGCTTTTTTATCTTGGACTCTCGTGTAAAATGTATAACCATTTATCTCGTAACCTTGGAATTTTTAACGACTGTCCTAGAAGGTCCCCTATCTAACCAAGCGAGTTGTTCATGAATTGTGGAGTTACTCGTAAAGTGTTAACGCAACCAAGAGGGAAAGTATCCATGTGATGAAGTATAATCCAGGCATCAGATTTCGTCGAGTATTTGGAAAATAGAATCTGTTTTTGTTCCTCGATATAAGGAGCCACAAATGATGATTGTTGAAGAACCGTGAAGTGTGCTTTATGGAACAAATCACTATCATTGCTCAAACTTGATTTCCTTCCAAGGGTGCCCGTTCCCCGTAGCCTCCCCTCGTGGTGTGATGTTGGAACCCCAATCGAATTATTTGAGTCAATAAAATGAACACAAAACTCAATGACCTCCCATATTCCATATCCCTTGGTGATGCTTCTGTTGGCGTTAGAAATCGGTCAACCGAATCCCAGCGGCCGACACACGACCCGGGAGAATCTGCTTAGCTCCTGTTCGGGTGAATGCCCTGGTGCGGTTCGCGCGGCGTGCCAGCCAATCTGACCTGTTGATTGGCAAGGAAGAACACGTGTCAAATTCAGTAACTACGATCGGCTAAGTTTCCGATCGAAAGAGCTTATCGGCAGATCGGCCGATTTACTGTGGTAAAGAAATCGGCTATAAGACAGCACGATCCCTGTAGCCTTGTAGATAGAAAAATATTAAAGTAATCGGTACAAGGTACGTAGTAACAGTACTAGGAAAAGATCTAATCGGCAATAGATAGATCTGGCAACAGAAAGCAATGAAAGCCGATACTACCGATTCCTAGTAGGATAACTGGTGATAAAAACTAGGAAAACAGGTAAAAACCTATGAATCTAGTCGATATCGATAACTGATGAATAAATCTAAACGAAACAACAGCGATGCGCCGGAAGTTAAAGCTTAGATGTTACTCGATAAACGGAACTTACAGAATCGGCCGGAGATCAAGATGATGCAGCCCTGCCAACCCGCACGAACTCGTGAGAAGGAAAAGTGATGGCGAAGTCGCCTGCTCGAAAGTAAGTATGAAGAATAAAGTAACTTGTTGTATTGATTGATTGATTGATGTTTACAGATTCACAAAGGTAGCTATTTATAGCCCCGTACAAATAATCTTCTTAACCGACTAGAACTCTATCTCTAATTCAAACAGGAAACAAATATCTACAAGCACGATCCGTGCTAAACTAATTACCCCACGCTTCATGGGCTGAACTCCACCTTATCCTTCCATCTTTCCAAGCCCATACAGGCCCACCTTAGTCCACCTTCTCGATCGGCCGATCTCTTATCAGCAAAGGTTTGCCGATTGGGAACCTGGCGCATTCACCCGGAAGCGGAGTAAAAGCTACTGACCGATTCCGTACTGTAGCACCTCTTGGCCGATTTCCATCCGTACTTCCTCACCTTTTTCCCTCTTTGGTGCCGATTCTACTGATGACGAAATCCGGCGTCAACACATGCCCCCCAGTTTCGGAGTAAAACATAGTCTTTACTTCGAAATTCTTTACAACCTCTTCTCCGAAACGGCCGCAGTGAAAATATCCTTCCGTTTCGCGGTCTACCGGCTGATCATTGCAATTTTTTTTTGAAACGGGCGCCCACGACGGCCACTACCCCGAAAAACTCGACGCGCCGGCGCGGTGAAAATTCCATTTTTACCCTTCTTTCAGGCACCCTATAAATATTATTTCACCGCAACTCATCTTCAAGCTCACATCTCTTTTCCAGCGCGCGCACCTCCTTCTTTCTTCAATCTTGCCATCGAAGTCTTCCAGTTTCAGCTCCAATCACTTCTTCCCCTTTTCCCTTCAATGGCGACTCCCTCCGGCAACTCCCCAGCACGCGATGCTCCAGGGACAATTCCTCCGGTGGAGGTAGCGACGGCCGTCACTTCTTCAACAGATGCAAGGGCTTCATCAGAAATCCCAATGGCGGTTCCCTTCACAGCCCCATCATCTGCGCCAACGTCGGCGGCTACGCCGATTACTCAGAACTTTATTCCGGAGGTAAATACCGAATCCTCTCCTTATCGGCAATATTTTAGATCTATTCCTTACATTCCTATGCCCTCTTTTCCTTTTTAGGCGGTTAGAGATAGAATCACCATTTACCTCACGGATAGTCCCGGCCTTGTTTGTCTCGGTCCCATGGGAAACCCAGATCCGGCGATTCTTATAGATTCGGAAACTGACCGGATACCTTTTAAACGGTCCGATATGAACTTAAATCAATGGGCGAGTACTTTTAGATCCTGGCCGAATGAAACCCCTGGTTGGAGGGAATGGTACCAACGGGTGGCTGCATCAAGGAGCGTTTCATGGGATGAGCTAAAAATCAGCCAATGCATCAACCTTTCTCTGTCGCAAATGGAGAAAAATGAGCCGCTAGTGATGGCAGCTTCCTATTTCTGGTCTGACGCCCTTAATGCATTTTTATTTGGTCATGGTCCTATGACCCCCACTCTGGCCGATGTGGTCCTCTTGACTGGCTTAGACGTATCCTCCCCTGACACGCCTTTCCAACTTCTGACCGTTCCGTCGCATCGGCTGGACACAAGAGGAATCGGCGGCTGGAAGGGCTTTATTAGTGATAACAAGAAGACCGGCACTGTTGATAACAGGGAGCACACCGCTTTCCTGATAATGTGGCTCGAAAAACACTTCTTCTGTGGAAGAGCCGCCGGCCCAACAACCAACACCCAATCTTTAGCCGAGGCACTGTCCAAAGGAAGCCACATTCCTCTTGGGAAACATCTTCTGGGTGCAGTATACCACATGCTCCACCAAATCGGCACAAAACTTTCCAAGGGAGAACCAATCGGCAACCCAGGTGGGCCTTGGTGGTTTGTTAATCTATGGTTGAACCTCTATATGAGCAGGATCACTCGGCAGCCAGTGCACCGCATGACATTTCCCAATATTGAATCGGCAGAAGACCCTACCGAGCGTCGCCGATGCATGTCTTATGGCGAAGCAGCGTCAGCTTTTCCAGGTTGTGCATATTCTGCTACAAAAGTAGCCGAGTATTTTCGGTGCTTCTACAATGGATTCAATGAGGACGCTACCATCTGGTTCCCATACCAGCGAGACATCCCAGTCTTTGAGCTCCCCTCCTGCTTTGACTCGACTTCTGGCCGGTTTGATGAGGGTCTTTATGAAGAATTGATCAAACCAGGACTTTTACCGGCCAACTTCTTCTCGGGGAAAAATGCCCCCACATATGAGTTCTACAACCCATCTACTGCTGCTCGACAATTCGGCATGGGTCAACTGCCGATACGGGTGTATTTTGCTGGCCGAATCAAGTTCAGAGAAGCGCTTAAAACCGGCCTGGATTATTGTCGGTTGCGAGACCGAATTCCGGATTCCAGTACGATCAATTTGAATGAGTGGCTATTATATCCATTTGCGACCCAGCCTTTCAAGCTTTGGTGGGCCGAATGGAAGCAGTTCTTATTCTGCAATTCAGCATCGGCGTACTGCAACCTTCTAGATCCTTCCAACATTGATCCTAATGCCGAGGTATTTCTGATTACTGACTGTATTCTTTTCACCTTAATTGAGCATTAACGATTTCATTTCTCCTTTAGGCTGGGAATCAAGCTCCTCCCACGCACAGCCGCAGTGGTAGGCTAATAGAGAGTTATCCGTACACCACTTACCCTCTCATCGGCTATGACGCTCCATCAGTCGATATGATTGCTGGCCGATCGAAGAGAGTTCAGAAGAAGGTCATCAAGAAAACCAGTCGCCGAGTTCGGGCTCGTACGGAATCGGTGGACCCTCCTGTACCCGCATCGGCAGAAGTCTTGACTGCACCGCCCCCGGCCACACAAAGTGCTGATACTCAAGCCATTACACAAGCCGGAGCGGCTGCCGCCTCACTATTGCTGGAAGCTTTACAAGTGAGTTCAAACTTCATCACTTCCGATTTGTCAACTTGGTATTAATTCTTGTTCACTTTGTGCTTCTTAGGGTTCTTCTATGGAAATATCACAGTCAGTGACAACTCGACCGGATGCCAACACGCCCCTGCCTTCATCCATTGAGGTACAGTACTTGTCTTATGGATTTCCTTCGGATATTTGCATAACATATTTAACCGATCCCTTGATGCAGACCATCGGCACACCAAGCGTTCCCCGACAACCGATTCCTTCCCAGGGAGCCGGTCCGAGCACCGTGCCGATTGTCGTAGAGTCTTCTTCATCGGATGAACCCATGACTCAGGCCACTGAACACGATACAACAGCTCTACAAGCGCAGCATGAGGAAATCCATTTTAAGATGGTAAGTTCTTGAACCAGCCTCACCAGCCGATTTACTCTGTTCCCCTGCCGATTTACCCTTTTTCTTTATTCTTTTCAGGAACAGGACTCTCCCAACAACAGTCTCTTCTCTTTCGCAGTCGCTCTCTCTGATGATGAGGAGACTTCTTCTCGCCAAGTTGCCTTAAGCTCCGTCCCTGATGACGTCCGGGCTAAGCTTACCAATATCCGATCCCTCCTTCAAGGGGATATCGGCCGATTGGTAGAGGATGCTTCGCCGATTCGACAACTTTTTAGTGACGTCAGCGGACGAGTACCAGAGGAAGCGGAAGAGGCGTTGGCACTGGCGGCTTTTATTGAGTCCATGAGGATCCCCGTTTTTAGAGCCCTTCGTCATATGGCCGACCGCGCGAAACTGGCCAAGATCCGTGAAGATGAAAATGCTTTCAAGCACCAGGCTCAAGAAGCGAATCGGCGGATCCATGTCTTGGAAGATTCACGGCCGGCGATCATTAGTGAAATAGATCGCCTCAAACGACGGAGGGCGGACCTTGCCAAAGAGATGGAACAAGTGACCAAGGCCATCAGCGCCGAAGAGAGCAGACTTCAAGAATTACCTTCGACTATCGCCGATTTGACACGGGAGAGGCAGCGTCTTGCTCAGGAGGCTCTGAGACTCCACCGCACCGCATCGGAAGTCCCTGGATCGGCAGAAGAAGACCAACGGGTTCTTGACTCTGCCGATCAGATCCGGCGTCGGGCCATCACGGCTATCGATACCCTTTTGGGTAATCTGTAAAACACTGACCGTTTTGTACGAACATTTACTGCCGTCTTTGACTGACCTTTCGTGATGCCTTCTATTTACTGCCTCCCTTATTACCGATGGGATGTGGCCTCAACAAATTTCACTGTATTTCCCCATAAATATCGACCCCGGCGCTTCCTCCCGATAACATAGATTTGGCTCCCATCTCATTTTTTCTCTTCCTCTCATCGGCGTAACCACCTTGTTATGGCTTCGTCGTCGTCCTCTTCCGTCAACCAGGTGACGCTTCGCCTTCTCCCTCCAGATCTTAGGAAGTGAATGCGCTTACTCATTCCCTCTCTGTTTCAGCCTCAACGCCTTAGTCCGGAACTTGTGCGCGCTATCGAGTGCTTACATTCTGAGGACCCCCTGACCCCGGAGGACAAAGTTCTGATCTTAGCTCATCAAGCGGAGCTCCAAGACCACATCACCGCAGATGCTCGAGTAGTCCTGGACGCCGTGGTGAACGAACACCGCCATATGTCTCGAGCCATGAGGGGTCATTGCCGCAACGTTCCTGGTGGTGACATCACTTCGTCGACCTGCACGATCCTGGATTTCCTGGAAAGGAACGGCAACTCGCGGCTTCCTGCCGATAGGGCTCGTCCGCCTCTTCGGAACCTGCGGCCTTCCACTGATGGGGTCCGCATGCTTCCTCGGCCCGTCATTCTGGCGGCGGCGGAGGCCTCGCGCCTTCCCGTAGATCTCCCCCGTCAAGTCGAAGTGGAGAGTTCAATGAAGGCCATAGAAGAAGAATACATTCGACTCATGATAGAGTTAGGTCGGGCTGAGAGGGAGCGTAAGAAAAAGAATAATTAGTTGCTGTATTTTTTATTCTAAGGGCGACTTAGTGTTTTGTCGGCCATGTAATCGGTCGCCCGTACCGAACGAATGTAATCGGCCCGAATGAAAGTAATCGGCCATTATGAATGTAATCGGCCGTTCCGATCGATTTCATATGAGTCTTAAAACCGAATCGTGTCGGTCATGTCTGACTGTGTTTATTCCTTTAGGCCCCGACCCATATACTCGGGTAATATCTTTTTAAGTATCTCCCATTCAGAGCCCTAGTGAATTCTTCCCCCTCTGTTGTTTCCAAAATATACGCATTCCCTGGAGCGCATCTGCCGATTTTATACGGCCCTTCCCAGGTAGGAGACCATTTGCCGAATTTAGGATCCTTCGACCCGATCGGTAGTACCAACTTCCATACCAAATCTCCAGGGGAGAACTGTTTGACTTTGACCTTTTTATCGTACCACCTGGCCACTCTCTTTTTATTCTCTTCGATGCTTATTAGAGCTCTCAGTCGTTGGCCGGCCAAGTCATCAAGTTCTTCCTTCATCAGAGCCGAGTAGTCGTCGGCCGACAACTGGTCCTGAAGTGAAATGCGCCTTGATCCTGCCCTTGACTCCCATGGAAGTACTGCATCGTGACCGTATACCAAGTGATAGGGGGATAACTTGGTCGCCCCATGACAGGCCATTCTGTACGCCCACAGGGCCTCGGTCAAACATAGGTGCCACTTCTTCGGGCATTCTTCAATCTTTCTTTTGATCAACTTGATTATTCCTTTGTTGGAGGATTCTGCTTGACCATTGGCTTGAGCGTAATACGGAGAAGAATTTAGCAACTTGATGCCCATATCGGTCGTGAATTCCTCAAATTCTCCTGATGTGAACATTGTTCCTTGATCGGTTGTTATAGTTTGAGGGATACCGAATCGGTAGACGATGTGATCCCTTACGAAATCGGCCATGATAGCCGAAGTCACATTTCTTAGTGGGATTGCCTCCACCCATTTGGTGAAATAATCGGTGGCGACCAGAATAAACTTGTGCCCCTTGCTCGATGGTGGATAAATTTGGCCGATAAGGTCTATTCCCCACCCTCTGAACGGCCATGGTTTGATGATGGGATTCATGGCCGATGCGGGTGCACGGTGGACATTTCCAAACTTTTGACACTCCTGACAACCCTTATAATATTTGAAACAATCTTCGAGGATCGTGGGCCAATAGTACCCGTTGTTTCTGATCATCCACTTCATCTTATGCGCTGATTGGTGAGCTCCACATACCCCTTCATGGATTTCTCCCATCAGAGTCTTGGCTTCTTCTGCCCCAAGGCATTTAAGAAGAACACCATCGATCGTTCGGTAGAACAGATCATCTTCGAGCAACACGTATTTGGTAGCATGAAAGCGCACTCGTCGCTCAACCTTTTTGGACGGATCTTTTAGGTAATCGGCAATTTCCTTACGCCAATCATCAGCTGCAAGCTCTAAGGCCATGGCGCCCGGAATCGGCCGATACCCAGATGCGTGTTGAGCGAGTTTGTTTGCTTCCTCGTTGTGGTCTCTTGGGACGTGCTCGATTACTGCCGATCTGAATTCTTTCAAAAGCTGTAAGCAATCTTCGTGATGGATTCGCAATATGTCATCTTTGCACTCAGCTCTTCCGGTTAGTTGATCCACAATCAGCATCGAATCTCCGAAGACCTCAACAGAATCGGCCTTGACTTCCCTCAATAATCGTAAGCCTTTTAATACAGCTCTGTATTCTGCTTGATTGTTTGTGGCGGCGTTTTCTATCGGCAGAGAAAAATCATATCTTGCCCCCCGAGGCGATATGAGGACGATGCCGATTCCCGATCCGACTCCGCATGAGGACCCATCAAAAAATAACTGCCAAGGCGCTAGTTCCAAGAAGGCGATCTCCGGCCCACAGTGTTGTGCGACGAAATCGGCCATGACTTGGCCTTTGACGGCTTTTGCCGATTCGTAACGCAGATCAAATTCTGATAAAGCTAAAATCCATTTACCGATTCGTCCTTTCAATATCGGCAATGACAGCATGTATTTTACCACATCATCTTTGCATACGACTATACATTCTGCCGACAGTAGATAGTGTCTGAGTTTGGTGCACGAGAAGTAAAGACACAAACACAAACGCTCTACTGGAGGATATCTTGTTTCGGCATCCAGGAGTCTTCTACTAACGTAATAAATCACCCGTTCTTTGCCTTCAAACTCTTGGACTAGAGCCGACCCAATAGCTTTTTCATCGGCTGATAAATATAGTTTAAACGGCTTACCCGTTTGAGGGGGAACCAGGACTGGGGGTGAGACCAAGTATCGCTTGATGTCCTCTAACGCCTTGCGTTGTTCTTCTCCCCATATAAATTCCTGGTCTGGCTTCAACTTCAGAAGTGGTGTGAACGCCTGAATCCGTCCAGATAGATTAGATATAAACCTTCTGATGAAGTTTACCTTGCCGATTAGAGACTGTAATTCAGTTTTGTTCTGTGGAGCGACGACTTTGTTGATGGCCGCTATGGTCTTCTGGTTGACTTCTATACCTCGTTCGTGTACCATAAATCCTAAGAACTGTCCGGCGGAGACGCCGAAAGCGCATTTGTTGGGATTCATCTTGAGGCCATGCTTTTTGGTACACTCTAGCACCTGCCGTAAATCGGCTAGATGTTCTTCGTGGCTCTTGGACTTGACCACAACGTCATCGATGTAGATCTCCACCAGGAGGCCAATGAGTTTGTGGAAGATATAGTTCATAGCTCTCTGATATGTAGCACCAGCATTTTTCAAACCAAAGGTCATCACCACCCACTCGAATAGACCAAGATGTCCTGGACATCTGAAGGCCGTTTTGGGTATATCCTCTTCGGCCATAAGTATTTGATTGTATCCGGCGTTTCCATCCATGAAGCTAATAATTTTGTGCCCCGTGGCAGCGTCGATCAGTACATCGGCCGTAGGCATGGGGTAGCCATCCATCGGTGTGGCCTGATTAAGATTTCTGAAATCGACGCAAACGCGCAGCTTCCCGTTTTTCTTATACACCGGTACGATATTAGAAATCCACTCGGCGTAACGACATTGCCGAATAAATTTCGCTTCAATCAGCCGAGTTATTTCGGCTTTTATGTCTGGTAAAATTTTAGGATTGCATCGCCGTGCGGGTTGTTGGTACGGCCGATACCCTGGTTTTATGGGTAGCCGATGTTCAACAATAGATCGATCTAGTCCGGGCATCTCGTGATACTCCCACGCAAAACAATCCTTGAATTCTCTTAATAAATTTGTCAATTTACACTTGTACTCTGGATCTAAATTTGCACTAATAAAAGTCGGCCTTGGTTTGGTCCCGTCACCTAAATCTACCATCTCTAATGAATCGGCCGACGTGAATCCGTGCCCCAGCTTCCCGTCTTCTCGGGCGAACTGATCCATTTATTGCGCTTCTTCGGAGCCGACTGCTCGGATCGGCTGTAGGCCAAAATCGGTGACCTTCAGGAAATCGGTTTCCCACACCCTACCTGATATGCACCTGACGGTTTCGCAGCTCCATTGCTGTGCGTCGGTTGCTGCGATGCTGTACGCGGAGTCGGCTTTGACCACCTCGATGTTATCGCCGACCCATTGTACAAGGCATTGATGCATAGTTGACGGGATGCAGCAGTTTGCGTGTATCCAGTCTCGACCAAGAAGCATATTATAGGACCCTTTGCCATTAATGACGAAAAACGTGGTGGGAAGGGTCTTACTGCCGATGGTGAGGTCGACGCAGAGGGCACCGCGAGCGTTTGACACCTTGCCTTCGAAGTCCTTGAGCATCATGTCCGTCCTGGTTAGGTCGTCGTCGCTCTTTCCCAGCTTTCGGAGTACGGCATACGGCATGATGTTGACGGCAGCCCCCCCGTCGACCATCAATTTAGTGAGGGGGCGACCGTCAACATGCCCTTTGAGAAACAACGCCTTCATATGTTGTCATTCGCCGTCTTCGGGCTTTTCGAACGTGGCCATCATTGGTTCTAAAGCCAACCGTGCTGTTTGTTCCTCTATTGCCGACACGTTCTGTTGATCGGCAGGGGTCATAAACTCCATCGGCAATATGAAAACCATACCGATTTCGGCTGCCGATTCATCGCCCGCCGATTCATCGTTGCCCTTGTCGTTTCCTTTGGGGCGCCATACCCGAGGCCTCCCTTCCTTCTTGTCCATCGCGCTTTCTTCTTCTTGCTGCTCCCATTGGCGGAGGCGTTGGACTCTTCGTTTTTGTGATTTGGTCAAACCATCGGGACACCATCTGGGGTTTATTGGCCTCCCTTCTTTCCTGGCGCGTTCCCATTCTGGCTCGCGTCCTAACGGGTTCTCGTCTGTTACCCGAGCATCGGCCATGTCTTGGAGCTGACTGTGAACGCTGGCTTTGCTACTTGATTGATCGTGTCGATCGGTCCTGCCCCCCTGCCTATTATGGCTTCTATCTTCTGACCGATCATATCGGTCACTTCTGCCCCCCAGCCGATCACGTATGGAAGGGCGCTGATCATCTGGGTTGCGCCGATTCCTGCTGATCGGTTCTGGCCTTCCGTCTCTGGAGCGAGACCTTGTGAACGGCCGATTGCTTCGATAGGGACCGTTACACTCTGGGCAAGTATCGGCTGATGGAAGCCTGAGGTTATTTTCCCAACAATGGATGAAGAATGGGCATCTCCAGTGTTCTTCGTGCCGACGCATTGCTTCCTCTCGGGACCTCGATCGTTCATGTTGGTGTTGGTACTTTTGGAGCAGGAACTGGGAAGTAATACGTGGTTTATCAGACTCACCATCGTCGTCCTCCATTCGCCGTTTCCCTTTGACGTCTTCGGGCGTAACTTGATTTCTGGGTCGACAGAGCCGCTCCTTTTTGCCGATTCGGACGTCAGCACTTTTGTTTGGAGGGGATTTTTACCCGTATCCACCATGTTGGTAGGAAAAGGGTGTTGATCAATCTTCATAGGTTTAGCCGGTTTTGCCGGCACTTCAAATTTGAGTCTGCCTTGCTCAATGGCCGACTGTATTTGCTGCCTGAAGATTTTACACTCGTTGGTATCATGTGATGTGGCGTTATGCCACTTGCAATACTTCATCTTCTTCAATTGTTCGGCAGAGGGTATCGTGTGGTACGGCGAGAGTTTAATTTGTCCTTCCTGGAGCAGAAGATCGAAGATTTTGTCAGCTTTAGCAGTGTCGAAACCAAATGCTTCCGGCTCCTTTTTGCCGAATGGGCATGATATCGGTTTCTTTCCTTTAATCCACTCTGCAAGTCCGATGTCGGCGTCTTCCTCATCCTCTAGTTCTTCCAGAAATGCCACTTTCTTCTGGAAATTCCTTCTTGGATCGAATGGACGCACCTCCTGCCCGGACAATCGGTGGACAATCTGGCTCAGGCTCTCGAACTCTTGTGAAGCATATTTCTCTTTAATGTGTGGCAGCAGGCCTTGGAAGGCTATATCGGCCAACTGTGCATCGGTTAGAGCCAGGGAGTAGCATTTGTTTCTGATTTCCCGAAACCTCTGTATGTACGAGGGTATCGGCTCATCACTTCGTTGCCGGAGGCTAGTTAAATCAGACAACTTCATTTCGTGGACTCCAGCATAGAAGTACTTGTGGAACTGCCTCTCTAGATCGGCCCATGTGATGATCGAGTTTGGTGGCAAAGTGGTGAACCATTGGAAAGCCGATCCAGACAAGGATGACGAGAACAACCGTACCCGCAGGGCATCTTGCGTAGCTGCTTCTCCGCATTGGATGATGAATCTATTCACATGTTCCACGGTAGAAGTATCATCCATTCCGGAAAATTTAGTAAAATCCGGAACTTTGTACCGATGGGGAAACGGCAACAAGTCATACGTAGATGGGTATGGTGTCCTGTAGGTATAAGTTTGCACCTTCGGCTTCAGGCCGAATTGTTCTTGCATTACCTCCGCGATTTGCGCCGTCCAATCCGGTTGTTGCTGGGGAATAATTGGCGGCGGAATCGGCACATGTTGATAAATCGGAGGTTGAATAAAAGGGGGTTGATGGAAAGGTGGTATTTGAGTGTAAGCCGGCGGTGTAGTAAAGGACGGCTGCTTGTAGGCACCACTCGTTTCATCATATAGCATGAGCTCTGACGTCTTGTTGACTTCCGGAGCGATAGGTTGGTATGGTGGTATGATCGGCCGAGTGGCCGTTTGGGAGGGTGTCTGGAACGGAGGATTTCCTTGACTGACCGACTGATTCAAACCGGTCGTGTTTAAGGGTGCCCCCCAGGGTAAAGGGATGACTGGAGGGAGTGGTGCAGTGGACGGCTGGATGGAGCCGTATCCCAAAGGAGTTGATGATGTAGAAGCACCAGATCCTCCGACAGAGGATTGGATCGGCTGTGAAGCCTGATAAGCCTGATTTGGTGGAATCGGCTGAAAATACGTAGGCCATCTGTACCCTTGCGGTATACCTCCGGCGAAGGAGTTGACAACAGCATTGTGCACCATGTTTGAAAGTACAGGGGATTGGTTGATGAAGGCGTGATGAAGAGATTGCTGAATCATATCGGACATTTTGTCCGAATCTTCTGAAATCGTGATCTGGCGGGGAGTAGGGAAAGGAGACTTTTTGACAGTCTCCCCGCTCCTGGAACGACTGAAGGATTTCAAGCAAGTTTTCCGGACTTGCTCCAAATACTGATTCAGATCTTCTCTTTGGTCGTCCTTTAGATCTGCTTCCGTCACTTCGATGACGTTATCTTCGGAGACTTCAGCAGCTTTCGACATGACAGCGGTTATAATGGTCCCACCAGGCGTGCCAAAAGTGTGTTGGCGTTAGAAATCGGTCAACCGAATCCCAGCGGCCGACACACGACCCGGGAGAATCTGCTTAGCTCCTGTTCGGGTGAATGCCCTGGTGCGGTTCGCGCGGCGTGCCAGCCAATCTGACCTGTTGATTGGCAAGGAAGAACACGTGTCAAATTCAGTAACTACGATCGGCTAAGTTTCCGATCGAAAGAGCTTATCGGCAGATCGGCCGATTTACTGTGGTAAAGAAATCGGCTATAAGACAGCACGATCCCTGTAGCCTTGTAGATAGAAAAATATTAAAGTAATCGGTACAAGGTACGTAGTAACAGTACTAGGAAAAGATCTAATCGGCAATAGATAGATCTGGCAACAGAAAGCAATGAAAGCCGATACTACCGATTCCTAGTAGGATAACTGGTGATAAAAACTAGGAAAACAGGTAAAAACCTATGAATCTAGTCGATATCGATAACGGATGAATAAATCTAAACGAAACAACAGCGATGCGCCGGAATATAAAGCTTAGATGTTACTCGATAAACGGAACTTACAGAATCGGCCGGAGATCAAGATGATGCAGCCCTGCCAACCCGCACGAACTCGTGAGAAGGAAAAGTGATGGCGAAGTCGCCTGCTCGAAAGTAAGTATGAAGAATAAAGTAACTTGTTGTATTGATTGATTGATTGATGTTTACAGATTCACAAAGGTAGCTATTTATAGCCCCGTACAAATAATCTTCTTAACCGACTACAACTCTATCTCTAATTCAAACAGGAAACAAATATCTACAAGCACGATCCGTGCTAAACTAATTACCCCACGCTTCATGGGCTGAACTCCACCTTATCCTTCCATCTTTCCAAGCCCATACAGGCCCACCTTAGTCCACCTTCTCGATCGGCCGATCTCTTATCAGCAAAGGTTTGCCGATTGGGAACCTGGCGCATTCACCCGGAAGCGGAGTAAAAGCTACTGACCGATTCCGTACTGTAGCACCTCTTGGCCGATTTCCATCCGTACTTCCTCACCTTTTTCCCTCTTTGGTGCCGATTCTACTGATGACGAAATCCGGCGTCAACAGCTTCCTTCTGGATGGGCACGATTAAGAACATTATTTTTTAGACTGACATGAACCTCTCGAAAGGCCACATATTGTGTGCAGGAATACTGGATAGAGAATAGTAATCTCTTTGACTAGGTGAACTAGGAGGTGCGTCATAATATTGAAGAAGGATGGTGGAAATACCAACTCAAAGTTGACAATACATTGTACCACATCGTTCTGTAGCTTTAGTAGCTTGGTTGGATCAATTGCCTTCTACAAAATCGCATTGAGAAACGCGCATAACTTTACGAGCATCAATCGTACATTCTCTGGTAGAATACCCCTCAGTGCAACAGGAAGCAATTGGGTCATCAACATGTGGCAGTCATGGACCTTTAGATTTGTGAACTTCTTTTCTTTCATATTTATTATTCTCTTTATATTCGATGAGTACCCAGACGGAACCGTGATACTATTCATGCAGTCAAACATGTTATCCTTCTCTTCCTTACTGAGAGTGTAACTAGCAGGACATAAGTAGTGCTGTCATTTATTTCTCTTTTTCGGATGCAGGTCATCTCATTGCTTCATACGTTTCAGGTCCTATCGTGTTTCCAATGTATCTTTTGAGTTCCCATAGCAACCCATGAAGCCTAGCACATTCACACAAAGATTCTTCATCAAGTGCAACACGTCTATTGCGTTGCGGACCTCTAGGATTTCCCAATGGGTGCATGTCCATTATCATCGTTCGGAACAGGTTTGCTACCAAGACCCTTTCCAAAGACTACCCTTACATCCTTTTATCATCTCAAATACACGCTTTCCATTACGGTGTGCAGGTTTTTACGATGGTCTGGTGCCCCTTTGAAATTCATCAATTTCTTTTTTAACGAGTGGTAAGTACGAAGAAATCGATGATGGCCCATATGCACGATCTTCCTACAGTGTTTTTCAAATACATGCTGTCTGTGTCGTCTAAACAGTGGGTGCAGGGCCGATATCCCTTGTTTGTTTATCCTGAAAGGTTACTTAGCGTAAGCCAATCATTGATGGTTATGAACAACAATGCTCGTAGGTCAAATCTCTCTTGTTTATACTCATCCCACACACGTACACCTTCTTCTTTCCAGAGCAGTAAAAGTTCATCAACTAACGGTCTTAGGTACATGTCAATGTCATTTTCAAGTTGTTTTGGGCCTTAGATAAGCACCAGCATCATAATAAACTTCCGCTTCGTGCACAGCTAAGGAGGAAGGTTGAACATACAAAGGGTCACAGGCCAAGTACTATGACCACTACTCAACTCACAGAATAGATTGAATCCATCAGTACTTAAACCAAACCTTATGTTCCTTACATCACTTTCAAAGTCCGGAAATGATCTATCAATTGATCTTCACTGGGCTTCATCCGCGGGGTGTCGAAGCATTTCATCCTGCTTATGTTCTTCTTTGTGCCATCGCATCAACTTAGCATTTGCCTTGTTTCTGAACAAATGCTTCAAACGTGGTATTATAGGGAAATACCACATCATCTCGCCTGATCTTATACCGCAATGCTCCGCACACAGGACAAGTATCCAATTTCTCGTATTCACCACCACGATAGAAGATACAGTTATTAGGGCATGCGTGTATCTTCTGAACCTCCAATCCCAGAGGGCAAACAACCTGTTTAGCTTCATATGTCGTGGACGTCAATTCATTATTCTCGGGAAGCATGTTCTTCATAATTTTTAATATCCCCTGAAATGCCTTATTGAACACACCATTTTTTGCCTTCCACTGTAGAATTTCCAGTGTGGTACCCAGTTTTTTATGCCCCTGCTTGCAATCTGGGTACAATAATTTTTTGGGATCATCTATCATACGCTGCAACTTTTCTGAGTTTTGCAGTCTTTCTGTGCATCCCGTAGCACCTGACTAAGATCATCAATAGGGCCATCTTCTACAAACCCTTCTTCATCAGCCTCGCCCATTGTAGTATCTGCAAAAGTTTAGCCTGCAGCCCAGTCCAGAATGTTGATATCATCCTCTTCTTCTTCGCCGTCTTCCATTATAACCCCTCTTTCACCGTGCTTAGTCAATTCCAAATGGTTAGGCATGAAACCGTATCTAAACAAGTGGCTGTGAGTCCCCCAGGAAGAGTAGTCCTTCTTGTTACTACATTGGAAGCATGGACAACATACGAATCCCTTCTCTAGCTTGTTGGTTTTGGCCATTTCAAGAAAATAATGCAAGCCATGAACAAACTTCTTTATCCGTCTGTCCGCATTATACATCCATTACCGATCCATCTGCATCGTATTACATGACAAATGGACATAGGTCTTCATATTAGATAAGGAACTTGATCAATATTGATAATTTACACCAATCAACCTTCATAAAGATAAAAACAATTCACATGAAAATTACACCAATCAACATTCATATCATTCACTAGGTCGACAAAAAAAATGCTAGAATTCTGGAACAAGACAATAAAGACATATATACACTAAAGATTACACACGCTCCATAGTAGACTTCACGTAGTCAATAATTCTAAAATAATGGTACAACATAGCAGAATGTTCGTCCTCCAAGCTATCTCTACACATGAATCAATCTTCTACAAAGTCTACGTAGAGTCACCTCCGCTCCTCCAATACCAGAAAATAATGGTACAACAAAAGATCATCGAGTCCACATACACGGGCTGAATATCATAAAAGAATGTTGAAATAATTGTCCAAACATCTTTAGAGCAAGTGCCACATTTTCATAATAGAAGTATGATGGCACACAATAGCCTGTTTAGGCAAAAGACCTGTTCACTGAGCATGGCCCATTTGGGCAAGCCAAAACCAACCAAAAGTCGATGGGTCAAGGTCAATGAACAGATCTATGCTTGAATAGTCTATTGGGCCACCATACTTCTATTATGAGAATGTGGCTCCAAAAGGCGTTTAGAAAACTATATTCTTTTATGATATTCAACTCGAGTTTTTGGACTTGAAGTTCTTCTGTTTTACCATTATTTTTGGATTCTTGACTCCAGGAAGTCTACTATGGAGCGTTTGTAGTCTTTAGTGTATCTTTATTGTTCTATTCCATAATTGTAGTATTAAGTTGACTGGTGTAATTTTCATGTCACTCTAATTTAACATGCAAACTATCCAAAAAATTGTAGCAATGATCAAATTCTATTTCTTACACCTACAATTTATTTACCTTAATTTTATTGCAATGACTAAATATTAAAATATATTTACTCTATTTTTTCCCATATCTAATATTGATCAAGATATTTATCTAATACGAATCATATATAACAAGCAAGCTATCCATCAAATTCTAGCTCAAAAATATGTATAAATAAAAAATCCTCTCCATTGTCCCTCATTCTAAAAAAACTCATTTTTCCTATCTCTAAAGTATAAAACAAAGCATAATAATAATAAATGAAGGGAGGATGAAGTAACTAACCTTTACAACACTTTGGATGAGTGAAATCCGCACGAAAATGAGGGAAAAAATCGAGCAACATCTCCCTAAGCTTGCTTGCTCGCCATGGAGAAGGAGCAAGAAGCTCTTGGTCTGAGTGGCTTGGGCTCAGGAGGAAGAAGCTGACTTTTATAGACGAGGCATTTAGTCCCGGTCGGTAACACCAACCCAGATTAAAGACTCCCCTTTAGTCCCGGTTGAAATTACCAACCGGGATAAGAGATTTAGTCCCGGTTGGTAATTCCAACCGGGCCTAAAGGTCCCACCAGATTTCTTCGTCCCACTAGCCGTTACAACCGGGACCGGGACTAAAGTTCCCATCGTCGGTGGTGGCTGTTTCACCCGGGACTAAAGGCCCTTTAATCCGGGTCAAAAACGACCAGGATTAAAAACGCTGGATGGAAGATTTCCTCTCTACCGGTGATAGTGGCATGCTGGTGTATTTGGACACATAGAAATTCTATCATTTTTTATGGCGGTGCTCTTTCTTTCAATCGCTGGAAGAGAGTTTTCAAAGAGGAGTTTGCTCTTATTATTCACCAAGCCAAGTCCTCCTTGAAACTGGAGTTAGATAAGTGGTTTTGTAATGTCGTATAATTTTTCTTAGCCTTTTGTTTGTTTTCACTGCAGGCTTGTTTAACCTTTATATATAAAAAATTTCAGTAGGGGCCTCCCCTGCTGTTTGGTAAAAAAAAAAAAAGCTCTTTATGGCCCGACTGGAGGTCAGAACTGCAACTCCGAGCCCTGCGTGACTTCTACTCACCCCGATTGCACAATGCAGCCACTATTTACCAGGGTCTAGAGTACAATCCGACTAAGGGGGTGTTTAGGACCTCCTAAAATTTATGTCACATCGAATATTTGGAGGCTAATTAGGAGGACTAAATATGAGCTAATTATAAAACTAATTACACAGATGGAGGCTAATTCACGAGACGAATCTATGAAGCCTAATTAATCCATCATTAGCACCTGTTTACTGTAGCATCACATTGTCAAATCATGAACTAATTAGGCTTAATAGATTCGTCTCGCCAATTAGTCTCCATCTGTGCAATTGGTTTTGTAATTAGTCTATATTTAATACTCCTAATTAGTATCTAAACATTTGATATGATAGAAATTTTAGGAGCGACTAAAGAAACAAACACCCCTTAAGATGGAATCGAGGACCTCAACAATGACTCAGATTTGAATGAGGAGATGCCTTTCTCAGGCTTGCAGCAAGGTTTGGTTATAACATCAACTCCACAAAAGAAGATTCGTCTACTAGCCTGGCATGAAACCAGCTGCCCTTGCTAAGAATGACGAGTCATGCATCATGGTCTGCCTCGGCGGTCTGCCATTCCAAATTGGAGCCCCTCTATCAACTATCCTCGAAGAAGGTAGATTGTCGTTACCTCTACCTCTGATAGCTACTCACCTGAACGCGAGGTCTTCATCGTTGAAGGCTCAAACCGAAGGATCCACATGAGTATCTTCCAAACACTCTATTACAAACTTTCCTAAATTCTCAAATCTTATAGGATTGTAAATATCATACAACTCTATTCCTATATTTTTTCTATTCCTACATTTTGAGATTCCTCTTCCAGAGAGGCCCCTAATTTGATAGTGTGATCTCTATATATCTTGGTATTTGGTTAATCAAAGCTTAAACCGAATTATACCTAGTAAAACGGGTTAATTAGGCTTAAACCGAAAAAATCGATTTCGCTGGTTTCGGGTTCCTCCCATTAGTTCGGTTCGGCTGTTCGCTTCCGGTTTATTTTGCCCACTCCAACGCGTCGCTGGCTGCTGGGCGTTCACCGGGCCCCTTCGTCTATTTCTTCCTAAAAAATCTATTTCTTTCTCCCGTTCCCCTCTCTCTCTCTCTCTCTCTCTCTCTCTCTCTCTCGCGTCTCGTGGTTTGCTTTCCTGGCGACGAGGACCAGGCGAGCAGCGGCGCCCTTCTCCACCTCTTCCCCGGGCCATTCGCCGGCGACGAGCACCAACCAGGTATGCCCGCCCCTTCTCTTCCCTTCCTGCCGGTCGAATCGGAGCACCCCACACACCCTAGCGTAAGCTATTTGTATTCGGATCTGACCCAGGTATAAGTATATCCATGTATTATACCTGCTATAACTTCGAATCTTGTGCAAAAATTATCGGCTGTGCACTCATGTCCTGTACTTGGTCCGCCCTGGGGCCTGGGCACCGTCTGGGTTGCGTAGTAGCTGCAATGCTCAAGTCAAACAATATCAATGAACGAGTCAACTTGCCAATGCACAATCTTCTACCCATCGTTCCCAAGCTTGCACAAAATCGAGAAGGAATCTTACTTGCAATCTTGCATATACTAGCATAGCAGTTATCTCCTGTCCCCCATCATTCACCATTGTTGTAAGTGATACTGTCAAAAATAATGATCAATGGTGGGAAAGATATTGGGGATCGGTTGCCAAGCCAGGTGACGGAATCGAACGTGCTATATGTTGGCTTGGACAGAGCCATTCCTTGTGAAGGGCTTGAGGTGATGACCGATAGTGCTGTAGTTTTGGTTGTGACAGCTGCTATTTGCTCCATAAAACTGGCCATAATATGCTACCAATTTGTTCCCTGTATTGTAAACACGGGTTTGGTTTCATGGTTGCCCACATTCGGCGCACCAGGTCAATCACTTCATGATTGCTAAAAAAACAAGCCATATGTTGATGATAACAAAGGGGAGAAAGGATCCTTGATGCATCTAGATGGTTCTATTTTTTCTAATTGGAAAGAAGCCATGTGTTGCCATGAGACATGCATGTATCCAGGGCCCTGGTTTACATTGGATGGGAAAAGTCTCCACCACTTCAAATTTATAGTTCTAACTAGTAACTTCAGTAATTTTGTCTTGTTCATATCTGAATACGACGAGAGAAAATTGAGTATCCTTGTAGTGTTCACACTAGTTAGAACCGATGCTACTGTATTCTTAGAAGATTATTTCTTACCCTCTTCATTTGAAAATTCTGTTAAAGTAGTACGCTTCACATCCATTGTAGATAGTGATATATGTGTTTTGCGTATTCATCTTTCTTCTTACAGCTAAAGAGGATGATGACTAAATATGGAACAAGCAATCTTCTTCTATATTCAATTAGCTATGTTTCGCTCACTTTTGCAGACAAACATGCGTCTTTCAATGTTTACTAGCCTATTGAACATTTGAGATGAGTTTACTAGTCTATTGAAAAATTTTGCAACGAGTGAGCTAACTGTCTTCAGTTTCTGTCTTTTAGTGTGTTCATGTAAGCAGACATTGTGATACAGATACTATAGCATACATCGGAATGACTAGACAATCATTCTATTGTATATGGGAAAGGTTGCTAGCTATTTCAAATGTATAACAGTATAAGTGTATGCTGTAGTGTGTATACATGTTCTTCAGAAAATCAAAAATATGTCTACAGGATATGGCTCACCGTATGTTTGGATTATATCAAGAATGAAAGCATACAGTTTTTTATTCACTGATTCGTTAACGTAGTATGACATTCTCACCAATTAGGCTAGTTTTGCATCAACTGTCATTCAGAGATTTTCAGATGATTTATCTTTGTAATTGTACCTCATTAGACATTGGTTAGATCAGTGAGATTCATTTGAAAAATGTATTCCCTTGAAGTATATTTACACACTGCTGTTTCAAATTTTCAATTGTAACTTTCATGCACAGAACATTCTCTGATTAATTTAGTATACAATGAGTAAATTCCGGATTATCCACTTAGGATGATAGTTGACATCAGACTCAATAGACACATGGGGTATGACAGCATGTACTTTCCTTGTTCACATAAATGCCATTGTTAATATGTTTATACCTTGCCTGCAACTATATCTTTCTTTCTGACATTATTTGCAATTTTGCATACATTTTTTTACTTTCTAATTGAAAAGTTTAAGAAGCTGTGTAATGATTTACCTAACTTCAGCAGATTTCTGCGTAAATTTTTCACGAGCTTCATTCACTTTTCATCAGTTGGAAGTTAAGAAACTTCAAGCATGAGGTCAGTACTCCTAGTTCATCTCTGAGTTCCAAGTAGACAGACAGTTTTTGGGGTCTCATGCATATTGACCTATTTCCATATTTCTTCTCCAGTATTCTTAAGTTTCAATATAACCGATTTATAAATAGTATCAGCAAAAACGTCTGCAAGTTCTAAGGCATATCATCATCTACATGTGAAATATGACATGCTAATTCTCTTTTCTCTCTTTCATGATCTACTTAAGCAGCACTGCTCTTTTGTGTACCTATGAACACTTCATTCTTATTATTAGACTGTGCCACTGTTCACAACATACATCGGACATACAATTGTAGCAGGGGAGATTTAGATATAACTTGCATGCTTACTGGACTTGCACGTATATGATCATGTCATCTCAAAATGTTTATCCATTTTGGAATCAAGTGTATATTTATTGCGATGTTTTTACTGTCTACACCAACCTCCATATCGCAAAAGCGTGTATATAGTGTTTGGTTTGTTATCACTATTTCTTTTCCCTTATGTTCGGTGTTTCCCTTGCCTGTATGCATGGCGAGCTAGATAATTATTATGAAATTTAGAGGATTGTTTGTTAGAACTTTGGTTGCAGCCTGGTTGTTATGTCCAATTAAGATTGATTGTGCTGCCGATGTTTTTCAATCGATGAAATCAGCTGCATTTCTTGAAGTAAATTGTATTTTCACTTGAATGCAATTTTAATTCGAAATGACTTGCTAATGGTTTCTACTTTGTGAATGGTTGAGGGTTTTTTTTTTTTTTTTTTTTTTTTGATAAAGAATGGTTGAGTTTAGACCTGAGATGATGGAAGCAATACTAGTTTTCAGTATTGTAGGTAAACAATACTTTCTTGATCCACACTGCTTTTGCTAGGTTTTAAAACAACTAAAATGCACGGGCGTTCCTCAAACTTGTCACAAGATGATCTACGTCCATAAACATGCAGATTGCATAAGCACATCCTTAAACTTGTCTCGGGGTGCCATCTAGGTCCATAAACTTGCAGATTTCATATGCGCGCCCTTAAACTTGTCTCGGGGTGCCATCTAGGACCATCAACTTGCAAAAACATCCGTAGGAGTCTGATCTCAAGAATCGATGACTTAGATTGAAGAACCGATAGCTCAGATTCAATCGAGCTGTTGGTTCTTGGGATCAGATGATCTCAATCATCGGTTCTTAATATCGGACTCCCATGGGTGTTTTTGCAAGTTCATGGACCTAGATGGTACCCTGAGACAAGTTCGAGGACGTGCATATGCAATTTGCAAGTTCATGGACCTAGATGGCGCCGTGAGAAAAGTTCAGGGATGCACTTATGCAATCTGCAAGTTCAAGGACCTAGATGGCACCTCGTGACAAGTTTGAGGACCGCTAGTGTATTTTACTCTTTTCAAACCTTACATTTAAAGCTGGATGGATCAGTAGAGCTGATATGTAAAATAGCTTATGTTGAAATTTGAAAATAAAAATGCTTGATTGACTCTCCTGTTTGTTGTAGTCTTGTGATGGCACTCCAGAATTGAGCTTAATTCTTGTTACTTTGACATAGCACAAGCATGATATAGCCTAATTGTTGGTTTGTTATGGTTATTTTCTTGAATTAGCTCATGTTGCTTGTCACCATTTTCTGTAGCTCTGGCCGTGTGAAGTGGAATGAGGACAATTTGTATGAGATTGAGTCAAACAAACCAGTGAGGCAGAAGATAACAGAGCCAAAGACGCCTTATCACCCTATGATAGATGATGACGGTACATATATTGCTACCTGTGTTGCATAATTTGAGTACTCTAGTGTGCACACAATGATCTGGGGTCACTGCTTGCTTTCTAGGGTCCCTATCGCCAACACGTGCTTTTGACAAATGTCTCGATGAGACTGTCCAGGCTGAAGCTATATTGATGGCCTTAAATGGTGTGGCTTCTTCAAGCAATAGCAGTTCAAAGGATGATGGTTGGGCATCCTCAGATGATGAGACAGATGCTGTGGAACAAGAGGATGGTTAGTTTCTTGTGCAACTGCTATATTTTATCCTGCTTGCAGCACCATGCTTAAAATTTTCTGTTGATTTTTGATAGTGTATTAAATGGCAAATTAAAGTTTTATTAGTATAAAGCATATATTCATTTTGTCTATGTGAAGCACACGAAAATAATCAGTCTTAAAGATGGCACATGTTTAGTTGGTTAATTTTTTAGTGGAACTGCACAATTCGATTCTGTTGTAGTAACTTCCTTTAGTTCATAATTGATCCAGCTCATGACTACTCAAGACACCTACCTAACCTAACTCCAGTTTTGTAGATATTTGGCACTGTTCTTGTTCATTAGGCAAGACATATGTCATCTTAGAAACCAACACATATGTAGGGCAAATACTATGTCATTATCTTTATAATGGGTTATTTATTGTTACTTGCTCTATACTTGGAATTAGGGATGCGTGCGTGTAGTTCTGGGTCACTCGTTCATTTCTATCCCATTTCAGTTCAATTAAATGAGTTTGGTTTGGCCGACCCAGAGAAAACAAAAGTTGCATCTGTACATGGAATACATAATTATCATCATGTACTCCCTGATGTTTCCGGTGGGGTCTTTTTGTAAAACTATTGGAACGTACAGTGATATCTTGGGTTTCATGTAGACCCAGAAGCTGACACATCAAGATTGAGTTTCAAGGAGCATCGCCGTGCACACTACGATGAGTACCGCAAAGTTAAGGAACTGATGCGCACTGGGTCCCTTGTTGAGGATGAGGCCGATGAGAATAGCAGGGTTGATAACAGCAGCGAAGGCAAGAGTGTGGGAAAAGGTGCAGCAGTCGAGGACAGGAAACCTTCGGAGGAAATATGAGAGTTGAGATGGTCCTGTTTCGTCTGTTGTTCACTAAGATAGGAAAGCCTATCATGGCGGCTGAAGCACACAGTTTGCCAAAGTATGTTGCAGCATGCTTGGCATGTTTTAGATCTGTGGTTTCAAGTCGGGTGGTTTTCTGTAAGCAAAGCAGTTACTCCATTTTGTTTTGAGATGCAGGTGTGCCTAAAATGGCTTTGATGACTGAAAATTCTATTTGAGTTGGCTGCTTGCTCGTGGTTTTCTGTAAGCAAAGCAGTTACTCCTCTTTTAAATCAACGAATATCTTGTGGCAGGAGCGAAGAGCTTGATGCTGAACTCAGTAATGTGATCATAATGAATGATTGTTTCTATTAGCGAAATTGTGACCAAGGTCTAATTTGATATAATCAGGTGGATGTCATGAGATACGCAGGTGTAGTTTTAGAGACCTTTTCGACAGTCTGTAGAACTACCTGTTCTGGAAGTGACAAATAGTGAAATAGGCATCTTATTAGACTGATTTGGCCAATCTAAAGTCGTTGCGCTAGATTTTCCTTAAAATGTTGCAGTATGATGTTTTTCTTAGACGGAATAGAGCACCAATTCAACACCGTCCCAAAATTGTTGCTTTTCCGGAATCTGTTTCGGCACTACTACAACACCGTCCCAACATTCAAGTTCAGTGATCTAGTCCAAGTCATTATTCACTTTGAAAAGCAACAAGTTCTCGTTTGCTCTCTGCAATCCTGTACCATGCTAATTAACAACGGACACATTTCTAACACTTACCGATAATGCATGTGAACGAAGGGTGGATCTGTTGCAGTGATAAAACTCTCCACTTGTGCCCCGGAGGCCTTTGCAAAATTTGTGAGGTTCTGGGTTCAAACCAGCCTCTTTGCAAAATTTTGAAAGAATTTTGCAAGGGTAACACTGTTTAGGAATTTTCTTCCCTAGACCCCACCTTGTGTGGGAGCTTTAACCTCTTCTGGTGCAAAAAAAGAGGAGCAGTACCGGGCCATTTCTACCACTTCTACAAATTCAAGCAGATTTCAGTATCCTAGTTCCGGAATCGAAGAGCACCCTAGGTTTCCCAATCCAATTGACATTAAACAAACAGAAAGAATGTCTTTATCTAAGCGATCTCAATTCTGCTGTTATTTTTTACCCAATGACGGTAACGAAATTGTGTTAGTTCTGGTTTTTTTGCAGCTACTGGGGATTGATCTAAGAACATCAAGACAAAGTGTACTTTCGTTACATCAACTCATTTCTATTTGGTTGATGCTCCTACATTCGTGCGCCCTGAATTTAGTTTATTATCAGCTGTTCTAGATTTATCACTGCTAGGGAAAGCCCTTCAGTACCGGTTCCTAACCTCCCTTTAGTACTGGTTGTGTAATCGGTATTGCTACTTTGCTACTAAAGGGGGACCTTCAATACCGGGTCAAATAACATGTACTAAAGGGACATTAAAAAAATAAAAAAAAATCCCACCACAAGCCCCAGCCACCAAGCCCCCGACAGCCCCCACCGCCCCCCCTCCCCCCACCGCCACCCTCCCGCCGCCACCACCGCCCTCCCGCCTCCGCCGTCCTCACACAGCCCTCCACCACCCTCCCGCAACCCTTCGCCGGCCTCCCGCCCGGCCCCCGCCACCCTCTCGCCGTAGGTGGAAGATAGGGAGATAGGGAGAGGAAGATAGGAAGATAGAGAGAGAGGAAGATAGGGATGAAGATAGAAGATAGAGAGAGGACGGAGACACAGGAGTGGGGGGGGATGGGTAAGGCGCAGGGCGACGGGTGGAGCCCTTCAGTACCGGTTAGGGCTCCAACCGGTACTAAAAGTCATGCATTAGTACCATGTGGAGCCTTCACCCGATACTAATGTGCCTAAGGGCCTTTAGTACCAGGTGGAGGGTCCACCCAGTACTAATGGGTGACTTTTAATACCGGTTGGAGCCCTCAACCAGTACTAAAGGGGCTCACGGGAGCTTCCTTGGGAACTATCCGTTGGACAAAAACCAACCGGTACTAAGGGCTAGGACCATGCTCAGTTTTCTAGAAGTGTATCCTGTGCTGTTATTACTAGCTACGCCTGCAACATTTTTTTGTGTGCGCCAATGTCAGTGAAGTTACTGCCTCTTGAGATATCCTGAGATAAAAATAGGAGGAAGGAAAGCGATGCAGCTTGATCCTGAAGTAGGCTTGCTACTAGGTATCCATCCTCTCTCCCCAAATTCATACCCACTTCAAATGGGGAGGATATGTGTAGAAAATTATATACCTATTAGAAATGAAGAGGGTATAATTAATCAATTGGATATGTATATATATGTAGTACAAAGTTAATTATCCATTGGATATGGGTGGTATTGGGGAGGGTAAGGAGTGGATAATAATTATTTGGATTTGGGTGTGAATAAGAATGGGCATAGGTCGGTTTGAACCGATGGATCATCGATCTGCTCCGCGAAAACAAGTATAATGGGGCTTCGGTTTAATAAGGAGTAAGCAATGGTTCAATTCGCAGAGAACCTAAGGATCAACTGGATGAACCCTTACTTCACCGTGCGCTGCTAGCCCGCCATGTTTTGTTGGGCGCCCGCCGCCATGCATACTTTCTCATCCGGAATGTCGTCCTTCAATGCCATGTGCAAGGAGAAGGAGCTTCCCTTCCACGCCCACTTGCATCCACCAGCAAGCCAAGGCGCACTCATGGGTCTACTTTTCGCGGTGGGACTCCCTCTGGAGCTCGCCGGCAACGACGGCGGTGCACGGTTCATGGTGGCGGCAACATTCGCCGAATTTCAGACGGCGCCAGCCTCGTACGAGACGAAGCAGCAAGCTCTCAAGCACGAGAAGTTTGTCACAAGTTGATTTTAGTGGTCGGTGGTCCTTGAAGATGGTCGGAAGTATGTGATCGGCGGGGAGGGCGGCATCGATAGCCGATGGTGGTGGTGGTTGAGAAAACTCAAATCCCCGGCTGCCCGTGGCTTGTATGGGGCTCGGAGATGCTCGAGGGTGTACCCATGGAGGTGGGTTAGTTGTGGGCAGAGGTGATTTGGAGATGGGTGTCATAACCCCATACTGGACTTGAGGCCATGTAAGTGTGTGGGCCATGGGCCATGTGCGTATGGGCCGAGCCCGTGTAAGTAGCTATGTATGCACCATGTGCCAGTGAGCAAGGAGACATGAAAGACTAAAACTAAACTCCTCCAACCCTATCTCTGTTCTTCTTCCTCCCCAAGCCCTCGCCGCCGACAACACAATCTTTGTCCGAAGCTCGCCGGTGCGCTGCCAGCATAGTGTAGGACCATCACATCTGGTACCAGAGCCGTTGATCTGGCGCCTCCTCCAAATAATTACCCCCACAAATCACCACCAAATTCGCCCGCCGCCAGCCCAAGTCTGCCACCACCACAACCTCGACCACGAGGGAAGAAGTCCTAGGCATCAACGCTCACCTACCTGATGACAACCGCCGAAGAGAAGATGAACTTCCTCATCAAGGAGGTGAAGGCAATCCAAACAAATCAACTGAAGGTCACAACGGCTGTTGACGGGCTCAACATATGGAGCATCGGCGCTGACAAATTCACCGTGGAGATGAGTAAAGAAATCAAAGATCTCACATCACACGTGAAGGCGTTGGAAGCACTCACGTCTGCTCCTCCGCCACAGGCCCCGTCGCGCGAGGAAGAGGGGCGGGACAAGGGCCACCGTATCGAAACAAGTCACTAGGGTGCTGATGTTGGGGCTCTGTTCCCCCATCACACCCTGGTCAAGGGTGAGAATCAATATCCCAAACTCAATTACACTGTTGATACACCTGAGGCCAGTGATAGAAGAACCAATCCTATTGCACAACATCATCAGCACAACCATGATTACAAGCTACCCATATTCACTGGTGAGCACTCGAGAGTGTGGAGAGAGAAGGGTGAAAAATACTTTGCCATGTTTAATGTTCTAGTGCATCTTTGGGCCCCCTTTGCCACCATAAATTTCAAATCAAATGCATCCTTGTGGTTACAAACATATGAAGCACAACACATCATAGATAGCTGGCCTGATCTTTGTGTTGCTGTTGAGCAAAAGTCTGGTAGGGACCTATATCATAATTACATGAGACCTCTTGTCCATTAGGCAAACCAATGATGTTTTAGAATATGCCAATCACTTTGAGCAAGCTAAACATAGAGTTCTTGTCCATAACAAGGAGGTTGATGAGATATTTTTTGTGCAAAAGATCTTGGATGGGCTTAATCACAATATCAGCAATGCCCTACAATTACATAAACTTCGAACTGTTGATGCTGCGTTGTCCCTCGCACTCATGCAGGAGGATATGCTGGAAGCGGCGAGCCGGAGATATTCCTCAAGATCAAGGGAGGCAAGGCTATCATCTAGAACTTCAACACCACCAGTGCAGCAACCATTTGTTGTAGGTGTTCTCGGCTAAGCACCAAGTGGCAACAAGCAACAAGGCAAATCAAGATGGGATGACAAGGTTTCAGCACTACGAGCAGCAAGAAGAGCCAAAGGCCTATGCATGAAGTGTGGTGAACCATATTCTCCCCAGCATCAATGTCCTAAACAAATACCACTGCATGTATTAGAAGAATTGTTAGAAGTGATGGAAATCAATGACTCAGAGGATGAGGCAAGTGACACTGGTGACCAAGGCAATGATGAGAAAATACTAGCAATATCATATTTCGCTGCAGAAGGAATCCAAGGCAAGAAAACAATGAGGCTCCAAGGTCTGATATAGAACCAAGAGAGTTTGATACTTATTGATTTTGGAAGCTCAAGTACTTTCATCAGAGAAGAGTTGGTTAGACAGTTGGGTCTATCTATGACAAAGATCATTGCCATGATAGTCACAGTGGCAGATGGTGGCAAGATGAGCTGTGACAGGAAGGTTACAGGGTTGTAGTGGTGGACTCAAGGTCACACATTTGTATCAGATGCCAAAGTGCTCCCAGTCACATGCAATGATCTCATTGTAGGTGCTGATTGACTGGAGCAACATAGCCCTATGTGGGGTTATTGGAAGGAGAAGAAAACCTCGCATCACTCTAAGGGGGATCAAGGATTGTACATCCAAATGCCCGAAGCTCAAGCTAAGGAAGTTCAAAGGGTTGTTGAGGAAATGAGGTATTGCTCAAATGATTCAGTTAAACTAGGTGGCCTCCGCACCTATCAAGAACCAAATTCTTGCAGAAGTCCAACAACTGATCTAAGACCATGAGTCACTATTCAAGAAGCCCATAGGGTTACCGCCACAAAGGGAGTTCGACCATCGCATACCACTAATTCCAGGAGTAAAACCTAGCAACATCAAGCCTTACAGATATAATCCCATGCAGAAAGATGAGATAGAGAGATAAGTGAAGGAAATGCTGGTGAATGGAGTTATTCAGCCAAGTGCAAGTCCCTTTGCATCACCAGTTTTGCTAGTCAAGAATAAGGATGGCTCATGGCGGTTTTGCATTGATTTCAGACAGCTCAACGCCATCACAGTCAAGAATAAGTTGATGAACTACTAGATGAGCTCCATGGAGTCATATAGTTCACAAAGTTGGATATGAGTTTGGGACATCATCAAATAAGATTGGTTCTAGAGGAAGAACATAAAACAGCATTCAAAACACACCATGGCCATTGGGAGTTCAAAGTTATGCCCTTTGGCCTAACCAATGCACCAGCCACCTTTCAAGCCGTCATGAACACCATCTTTGCACCAATGCTAAGGAAAGAAGTCCTAGTGTTTATGGATGACATCTTGGTGTATAGCAAATCCATGGGAGAACTACTACGATGAAGCAGTATCCCCATGCAGCTTCTCTTATGCAGCAGCACCCCCGTGAACAAGGACCTTTTGTCGTCTACCCATCATTGCTTCAACCTTTATCTCCAAGAGATTTGGGCGTGGATTTTTTGGTCGGCATGCCTCTGAGGTTGTGCCTGTCCTTCGTGCTCGGACACTAAGGATTGTTTCAAAGAGATAACCTCTTTTTTCTTGACCATTGGACCGATTATCCTAATCGCTTCAATGCTCGGGGGCTACTCCTACGGAGTGCGTCTTGCGACGCCTTCGGCACCCATCGCTTCGACCTGCTGGATGTGAGCATCCATCAAACTCAGTGCTCATCTTCACTCTACGCGCTGGCCCTGCACTCGCTCGGATTCTATTACTTTGAACACCGCGCAGCCTCTCCGTCACCATGACATCATCACAACTTCAGCCGACCTAAATTCAAGCTTCGCTATGACGACCTCAAGTTTCTGTTCGCCTACACATTGCTCGGGGGCTTCAGGGATATGGGTACCCCATAGGTCCCCACCGACCAGATTGCTAGCCGGACCTAACAAGTGGGCCCGCCCGACCAGGGCGTGCAAGCCGAGGACATGAAGTTATTTATAGTGCACGTCAAGGCAACTAGACTGTCCAAATCTATTCGGATATCATGGGATGCGTATTGTAATCCGACTTAGATTACCTTCCATGTAATACCGAGTATATTAGATTCAAACTGACTTGTAACTCTTGGTCATTAGACTATATAAGGCGGCCAAGGGCGCGCCATAAGAGCAACAAACAACAGATCATCAGATCAATCTTGAGTAATAGAATCCATCAAAACACAGGACGTAGGGTATTACTCCTCGGAGGTCCGAACCTGTCTAAATCCCTCGTGTCCCCTTCATGTTCTCGCGATCACCTTCAAGTTTTTGGTCTCGCAATCACCCTCATCTACAAATCAACCACCTGGGTAACCCCCAGATGGATTGCCGGGCTCATAACTCCGACAGTATCCTTTTCTCTTAGTATAATCTTTAGGCTCTAAGGTTGGATCCGCCACTAGATGTGTCTTGTGTCCCATGACGATGAAGTTCTTGCCTCAATAACACTTGACGAAAGTGAAAAAGATCTCTAGTTTACTGGTTAAAACTCTTGAGTAACATCTAATAGGTATGGGTTTGACTCTTTGTGGGAGTGAATTAAACGGATCTGAAATAAAAAAATTATATAAAAAACATGTTGGGTTTCCAATATATCACTTAACAAAGTCAGAAGATGAAATTTGATACTGCCAGCCTAGGACCTTAGGCATCTCTTCCAACAAGTGGCGATGAAGTTTGTCAAAACAAAATGCTATTTTGTTGTCTCCTTAATTGAAGAATTCTTTCTTGCACTTGTCCGTTCCTGGACCACACTTTACTGTGCCTCTATTTTGCCTTTGTTTGAAATCTGTTAAAGTCAGATGTAGTTGTAACGACCGACCCCTAATCTTCCGAGTTAACCTTAATCCTAGCCCTTGATCTTAGTCATCTGTCTTGTTTTACCGCGCCTGAGGGCTCAGCCTTCCGCCCGGTTCCGACCCCTGAGACCCGACCCTCCCCGCTTTGCTCCTATCCCGACCCTGGCGAGCTCAGCCACCGTCGGATCCTTCTAAGTCTTCCTCAAACGTCCGTTCTATCCACCCGGTGGACCCGCGAGATCTTTTCCCCCAGATCCTCCGCGACAGGCGCACTCGAGTTGCATGCCCGCTTCAGAATCTCCCTGCCGCGTGGCTCGTCTTCTCCGACACCCGCCGCTTAGTTTTGTCTCTGGCTCGCGACCAAGTGGATTCTCGCGCCCCCTTCCCCAATGGCAGTGGAAGCCCCTCTGCAACCTTTCTGCAGAGCCTCGCCTCCTGCGCCCATCATCACACCGCCAGATCCCGGCCCCAGCGCCCGATGTCGCCCGTCTTTTCCGTCACTTCGAACACTGTCGCGCCGCCTGGTCTCCGCTACACGACGATTCCTCCATCGCCAACCCCGACCGCGGCAGCGACAGCTCCTTTCCCCACCCTGTCAGAAGCCGCCCGACAATCTGTTGCTCCGCGCTCGCCCGCGCGCCTGCGGCTGCCTGTCTTCTCACCTGTGCGCCCTCGATTCTAGCGCCGTTAAACCGGTCGCTTCTATCAAATCTTCTGCACGACGACGCCCGCCTCCGCCAAATCTCAACCACCGGCATACCCGTTCCTGCGCCGCCCTGACGGCAGAACCCAATGACCGCTGGCGTCACCCCCGGAGTCCTGTACCACCACCCTCTTCGCTCAATCGCCGCCTCGGCAGAGCACTCCATTGCTTCTCCCTGGCCTTCGCGCCGCTCCCCTTCTCTCTCTCCCGCGCCGCTTCCTTTCTCCGTTCCAGCGGCTATAGAAGGAATGCACCAGCCGTCGGAGTTCCCTCCGCCATTGTTGCCTTCAGCCATTCTCTCGCTCCCTGCTCAAGCTCCTAGCGCCACACACCAAGTTCTTGAGGAACTCTCCTCTCAGCTTCTCCCTCAGTTTTCTCCAGGTCACCCAGCCGCTTGCTCCTCCGTGCTGCGTAAAAACTTACTTGTGATCTGCAAGAACCATCGCCGCCGCCGGAGCATTGCCGGTTTTAGCCGTTGTTCAAAGCTTTAGTCCCTCCACCCAAGTCTGCCTCTTTCCGACCCCAAGCTTTCCTTTCAGGAAGAAGGTAAGTTGCTGACCCCAGTCCGCTTCGCCCGACCCCTTCTATCCGCCCGACCCCAGTTCCGTCTCGCCCGAACCTATCTGTTCCGCCGACCCTTACCCGCCTCGCCCGAGGGCTCGGCTGTGATCTTTTCTTCAACCCGAGGGTGTATGTGTAAAACTTAGGAACCCTTCAACGCTTGCGTCTGAGGATCCCTAGGATACCACATCCTCTAGTTCAAGGATCAGACCATAAGTTCCTTCCCGACCCTTGCCTTTTGATCTTCACCAGCTCTCTTGAACTTCCCTACCCTCCTGCTCCTTGTCGCGAGTTTCTGGGCTCAGGCGAGCCAGTGTTGCTGTTGAAATAACCGTCTATGCTAACTCTTGCATTGCATTCGTGTAGAGCTGCACCTCACCGACGGCTTCTACGAGCTACACCCGGCGCCAGAAGACGAAGCTGTAGCTGAGCTCCTGCCCACTGAAGCCGAAGTCGCCCCCGAAGTCGAGCAGTTTCATTCCTCCTTGCTCGAAGGCAAGCCCCGGTTGCATAAAAACCCTGCGTGTTTTACCAGACTTGCGCATGCCTTCTGTAACATGCTTGTGCATTTACGTATAGGAGTTGTTTGAAACCCTAGATGCATGACTTAGTTATCCCCATGATCTGAGCACTAGCTGTTGGACCGAGTAGTTGCGTTGCTTAACTAGGAGACGGTAAAAGTCGAGTGATCTCCTGTCACTCGCGAGTTGTAGGAGTTGCATGTCTACCCTTTCTGTTATAACTATAAGGAAGATGGACGGGGTAGGGTTTTGGTAACTCTTTGGTGGTCGGATGGTTGCCCCGTCTGTCTATGAAAACTTGTTAAGGCCCGACAGTGGTGGTGTTCGTGATCAAGTGTTTGAAATTACTAGCCTCATACTTAGTATGGGATGAGGAAGCCTAGTACCGGATTGAACCTAGACGTGAGCGGTCGCCCCATTGTTCTTGGAACGGAGTTTCCCCTGCTGGATGTCGCACGTGGTGGCAAGCGTGGTCACAGAACGGCAGAGGCCGGGTCTGTGGAACCTTGCACCAAAGGAAATGGGCCCGACACGGGTTAGGGGATTGATGGGGAAGGCCGACACAGGAAGCGACCTCCGGGTGCGCGGATGTCGTGAGGCTAGGTTCACCATGCATGGTTAAGAACTCGAATCGATTCGTCTGCCTCTCACAGTTTGAGATTGCTTGATCACTATGTCACCCTGAGTAATTGAGGAATCTGATGATGACATGGTGTTTGTTGGTATATTTATACATCTTGTTTGGTTCTATGATTGCTTAGAACAGGTTGCAAACCTAGACCGGTTAATGAACGTAGAACCAGAGCTAAAACTTGAAAATAGGTTTTACTTAGTGCTTTTGGCAAACAAACCCCCCTCAGCCAAAAAGCCCTGCATAGAAGGAGGAGTAGTTTTTACTCCTATCGGTTAAGTCTTGTTGAGCTTAGTAGCTCAGCCTTGTTGTGGCTCCTATTTTCAGGTGAAGCTGCTGCTCCCGACCCCTCTATTGCTGGCGCTTGGCCGCCCCAGCTCCCGTCGGGCTGGACGGTCGAGTGGGACCCATCCTCGAACGGCGAGGAGAGGTACCAGTGATGTCCCGGCTGGCCTCACCAGGACATCCGACCCCGACGATTGCTTCCGCTAGTGTTTACCTTCTGTTGTTTTTCTGGACCTTGTAAAACTCTGGTGTTCTTTTCACGACTAAATCAAATGGTTAATTTGTTAACTCAGTGGACTTGTTGGATTCTCTGAAACCACTCACCTTCGTGTGAGTTTGCTAAAGTGGTCCTGTTTAAGTGGTTAAATCGGATGAAATCCGACGGCATTTCGTGTTAACTTGGCTAAGGCATCGGTGTCGCATGTTAGGCGACTTAACCATGTTAAACCAAGCTAATCCGAAGTGGATCCGCCACAGTAGTGCTAATATAATGGAGTAGTGTCAACTTGTGTTTTCTCTCCAAACTCGTTAGAATTAGGGAGACAAATGTCAAATATCAGATTTATTTTGTTTCAAACAACATTCAACTATATTCAACATTTGGAAATACCTAGTCGAACACTTTGCGTGATAGTATTGAAATATTCTAGATTTTTATCTTCGTTTTAGAAAATGCGGAATCTAGTCGGGAAACTAAAGAAAGACAGAATGTTGAGTCTAATACATTAAGGTTAATCACAATTCACAACTGTACAATATTTTTGTATGAAAATGTAAAAATAGTATATCTATAAAATATTGAATCATTTTGTTCAAAAAAATGTTGAAAGACACAAAATCATAAATGCAACGATTTAATCATTACGGAAAGAGGGGAAAATATAAGAGAAAATAAATACAAAAATTTAAAACTGGGTCACGAACTGGGATCACCTTTGTGAGTAACCAGGCCGAATGTCCAAAAAAAAAGAGTAACCAGGCCGAATTCCCTTTTGGGCCATTTCTGGGCCGCACTCCTAAGTAGGCCCCGTCCGTTTTGCTGTCACTATTTTCTACTGCGATGGGTACGGAGGGTGTGTTTGGTTGCGCTGTGGTTTCTGAAGAAGCTACTGTGAGCTATAGAAAAGCAGCTGTGAGAAAACAGTTGTGTGAAAAGCAGAAGACCATTTGGTTAGAGCAGTTGTGAATCTGTAGGTTGTGTAAGAAATATCTGTAATGCCCCTGAAGGCCTTATGATCAGTTTATATGCAAATTGCTCGTAACAAAATAATGTGTTCACTAATTCGCATGTGTTGGCGCTAAAAGTCAGCCGATTGACTCTCAGCGTCGGACACACGACCCGGGAGAATCTACTTAGCTCCTGTTCAGGTAATCGCCCTGGTGCAGTTCGCGCGGCGTGCCAGCCAATCTGACCTGTTGATTGGCAACGAGAAAACGTGTCAAATTCCAGGGGTTGCGATTGGCTAAGGTTCTGATCTCGAGGAAGCGTATCAGCGAATCGGCCGATTTGCTATAACAAGGTAATCGGCTATAGTACAGCTGACAACTAGGCAGCGATTATGAAAAAACTATTGGAGTAAACTAAATAACGCTACAGGAGCAACACTTGAAATAGATCTAATCAGCTATGCAAAAATAATAGATGAAAATAATGATAAACAAGCCGAACGTTCTAATCTCAAGCTGGATAACTGGTGATAAAACTAGAACAACAGGTAAAACCAAGAATTCTAGTAAATATCGATAACTGGTGAAAAAATCTAAACGAAATGATAGCGATGCGCCCGAAGTTAAAGCTTAGATATTACTCGATAAACGGAACTTACAAAATCGGCCGGAGATCATGTCGATGCAGCCCTGCCAACCCATACGAACTCGTGAAAGAAGAAAAGTATTGGCGAAGTTGCCAACTTGAAAGTAAAGTATGAGGAAATAGTAGATTGTTGTATTGATTTGATGTGTTCTTTACATATCTCTAAAGATGGCTATTTATATCCTGTTACAACCAATTTCTTAACCGACAAGGATTGTATCTCTAATTTTAAACAAAAAACAAATATTTACAAGTACAACTTGTATCGGAGTTGGTTGTTGCATTGCTGCGGGCCAATCCCCCTTCATCTTCTCTTTGCGATTCACTTTAAGCCCATATTGGCCCAACTGCTCCAGCCTCTTAATCGGCCAATCTCTACCAACTCCGTCCGCCAAAACACCGCAAAGCCAATCGGCCAATCTCTACCAACTCCGTCCGCCAAAACACCGCAAAGCCAATCGGCCGATCTCCAACTGTAGCACCAATCGGCCGATTCCCCATCGTGACCTTTCAACTTACCGTATCATGCAATCCTTCCCCCTTTTTGGCACCGATTCCATACGTGTCAAAATCTGGCGTCAACACATACCCCCCAGTTTCGGAGTACAACATAATCTTTACTTCGAAATTCTTTTCAACTTCCCTTCCGAAACAAACGCATTAAAGATATCCTTCCATTTCGTGGTCTCCTGCCTGATGATTGCAATCTTTTCGAAACGGGCGCCTGAGACAACCACTCCCCCGAAAATCATGTCGACGGCGCGGTAAAAATCCTGCCTTTACCCCTTCTCGGACCGTCTTTAAATACTGACACGTCCCACACTTCTTTTTCACAAGCTCGTAACTTCCTTTCTTGGCGCACTAGTTTCCATCTTCCTCCGACGCCCCTTTAGCTTTTAATCTCCTCCTCCATCGACTCCTTTTCATCCACATTCCACATCATCTCCCTAATGGCAGCGCCATCAGGAACTTCACCAGCACCAGAGACCCTGGCGGTGGCTCCAGTGGCGGCGGCGGCAGCAGCGGCTTCATCGGCGACAGAGGTCCCACCGACATCTTCGGCGACTGTAGCTCTGCCAGCGGTTCTGCCAACCACGATGACCTTCATCCCGGAAGTATTTACCGAAACTTTTCTTTAACTTTTCTGATGAGGACACCACGAGTACATCTACACCAGCAGCACCTCAGGCGCCTCCAGTTGCTCCTCCACCTCAGGCGCCTAAAGTTGCTCCTCCAGTTGGGCCGATCACTCGAGCCCGTGCGAGAGACTTAAACTTCATCATGCTGTTAAGGAACGAAGGCCCATCGGAATAAGAAGATGGCCCAACAGGGCAGCCCAGGTGGGGCGCCTAGGGTTGGGCGCCGTGACCCCTTCGGACTCCAGGGGCTGCGCCCCCTTTATTTAGTCCGAGTCCTTTTTGTTTACGACTTGAGTTTTGTTTTACATCTAGTTTTAGCTACTCTTGAACACGCGCAAATACGCGCTGTCCTTGTGATTCAGAACTCCACCTTCGAGTGATATTTAGATTGCTCGCCTCTCTTTCTTGTTCGTTCTTCGATTGCGGACAGGAATCGATCTTCGTGATCAGGCTGATCTCGCACCAGCGAGGTTGGTAACCTTCGGGAGTTGGTTCAGCGATTGCATTGGCGCTTCGGGTTCGCTTGTCGTAGTCGGATCGTGAGGGTCTACTTCCACCAAGTCGAATTTATCTCCACTCACCGAAAGATCGGGCACTCCGACTCTATCAAGTGGCTGCCAACCACGATGACCTTCATCCCGGAAGTATTTACCGAAACTTTTCTTTAACTTTTCACTCTCCAAGCATCTGTTTTAGATCCATTCTTATTTCTTCCCTCTTTATCTTTTTTAGGCAGTTAGACACCAAATCACTATTCATCTTACCGAAACCCCCGGTCTCATCTGCCTAGGCCCTATGGGAAACTCAGATCCAACTGATTTAATCAACTTGGAAAACCATAGGATTCCATTTAAGTAGTCGACCATGGATTTAGATCATTGGTCAGGAACTTTCAGATCATGGCCAAATGAAACCCCTGGCTGGAAAGAGTCATATCAAAGGATAGCCAACTCTAAAAGAGTTCAATGGGATGAGCAAAAAATCGGCCAGTGCATCGACCTATCACTGTCCCAGATGGAAAGAAATGAACCCTTAGTGATAGCGGCCTCCTATTTTTGGTCCGACGCCCTCAACGCGTTTCTCTTCGGACACGGGCCCATGACCCCCACTTTGGCCGATGTCGTAATGTTGACCGGCCTTGACATCTCTTCTCCTGATACCCCTTTCCGCTACTTGGTCAAGCCGACCCATCGGCTTGAAACAAAAGGAATCATCGGGTGGAAGGGTTTCATTAAAAGCAACAAGAGGACCGGGACAGTCACAGAGAGGGAGTACACGGCCTTCTTGATGATATGGCTGGAAAAACACCTCTTCTATGGCAGAGCAGTTGGTCCCTCTTCCAACACACAGGCTTTGGCCGAAGCGTTATCGATAGGAGCTTCTGTTCCTCTCGGGAAACACCTGCTGGGATCGACCTATCATATGCTGCATCAAATCGGCGTCAAGTTATCCAAGGGAGAGCCGATTGGAAATCCAGGTGGCCCCTGGTGGTTCATCAACCTATGGCTCAATCTGTACATGAGCAAGATCTCACAACAACGGGTGGAGCATATGACATTTCCCAGCATCGAATCGGTGGAAAATCCCACTGTACGGCGTCGGTGCACCTCCTTCAGCGAAGCAGCATCGACTTTCTCTGGTTGCCAGTTCTCCGCCACCAAGGTAGCCGAATACTTCAGATGCTTCTACACTGGCTTCAGCGAGGAGACCACCAGCTGGTTCCCGTACAAGAGATCGGAACCACTCTTCGAGCTCCCCCCTTGCTTTGATTCAACGACCAACACTTTTGATGATGACCTCACGGATGACCTGATTAAGCCAGGGATCTTACCGGTGAATTTCTTCTCGGGGAAGGACACCCCTACTTATGAGTTTTATAATCCATCCGTTGCGGCATGCCAGTTCGGCTTGGGTCAGCTGCCGATTTATGCTTTCTTCGCCGGCCGCGCAAAATTCCGGGACGAGCTCACTAAACGTCTCGATTACAGTCGGCTATACGACCGGGTACCTGACTCCAGTACCATTGACTTGACCAATTGGATAGTGGCCCCATTTGCTGTCCAACAGTTCAAACTATGGTGGGCAGAATGGAAACAACATCTCTTCTGTGCATCCCTGGCGATATACTGCAACATCCTGGACCCCGACAACATTGATCCGAACGTAAAGGTATCATTCCTTCCTCAGCCGATTTTGATGCCTTTTCCCTTTTTATACCACAAACTCTTGTTTTTTCTTTCAGTCTGAGAGTCGAGTTCCTCCAAGACGCAGCCGGAGCGGTCGGCCGATAGAGGATCATTATCCGTACACGGAGTTCCCCCTTATCGGCTACCATGCCCCCTCCGTTGATGACATCACCGGCCGATTGAAGCAAGCGTCGAGGATAATCGTAAAGAAGACAAGCCGTCGAGTGCATGCCCGCACGGAATCGGCCGATCGACCGATGGCTACATCGGCGGAAACTTTGGTGGCGCCGATTCTCCCGGTCATCAAGGAGGTTGACCCCCAAGCTGCTACAGAAGCCGGAGCGGCTGTCGCATCACTGCTGCTAGAAGCCATTCAGGTAAACTTGTATTTAAGTCCTCGTGATTATTCTCCCGATGTTGACTCCTTCCTTATATTAGGCCGCACAAACCGCCTGTTACAATCAATTTCTTAACCGACTAGGGTTCTATCTCTAATTTTTTTTAAAAAATGAATATTTACAAGTACAACTCGTATCGGAGTTGGTTGTTGCACTCCTGCGGGCCAATCCCCCTTCATCTTCTCTTTGCGATTCACTTTAAGCCCATATTGGCCCAACTGCTCCAGCCTCTTAATCGGCCGATCTCTACCAACTCCGTCCGCCAAAACACCGCAAAGCCAATTGGCCGATCTCCAACTGTAGCACCAATTGGCCGATTCCCCATCGTAACCTTTCAACTTACCGTATCAGCCAATCCTTTCCCCTTTTTGGCGCTGATTCCATACGTGTCAAAATCTGGCATCAACAGCATGTAAATGACTATTTTAGAAAAGAAAAAAAATAAATTTTCTATATTTTTCATCTATTAAAGTAAATATCCATCAAAATTTCAAAAGGCTTATGCAGTGATGATGGTGCTGAGGGCACAGACAACATCGAGTAGGGCCTGTGGAGATGGCCGCTCGGAGCTCCAAGGCCAGGACGAGAGGAAGGTACGCACCGGACCACCGTGGAGGGGCTCTCCCGTGTCGCCTCGACCCGGAGAAGAAGGTTCGCTCCGAGCAGCCATGGAGGAAAGGGAAGTGGGCTGCCGACGGGTCGTCGTGGAGGAGGAGGTCCTCAAACTACATAGCGCATATCTACTAAGCTAGCTGTAGAGGACCTGCATTCGTTTCCCCCATGGCCAAGCCAACGAGTCTTGCGCTCGTTCATGCCCCTCTTGTTGGGGATCCAACTGAATTAACTCAGATTACTTGAGGAGATTGGTGGAATTGGTCATGATGAGGTCAGGTGACTGATCAATTTGTGTCGCATATAGACTGGGAGCTCGAATTTTGGAGAATGGAGGAAATGACGAGACCAGCTTGAGGAGCTCGATTCAAGATATGCAAGCGCTCGATTTTGACGATTCGCGGCACTACTGGGCGAATTAGTGCGTGAAGAACTCCATTGCGAAGATTCGGCGCTCGTCTGCGACGGCCTGGCGGGGCATCGATTCGGTGTTAATCTCGTCTCGGAGGGGAACCGCGAGAGCAGGGGTGGCAGATCGCCACCGCCTCCTCCTCCTCCACGGCATTCCCCGGCGGACCGGCCGGCGAGGATCGCTCGTCCCCGTCCCTCGAGTATGTCGTACACCTCGCGAATAACCCCGGGAGCTAGCGCTCCCTGCGCGCATCGTTGCGCATGGCCCAGAATGACGGCTCACGCGAGGTTGCCGCGACGCACTCCCACTCGTCGCCGGCGAGGTTGCTCCAGTGCTTTTGGGTGGGTGCGGGTGAGGGTGACGGGAAGGGGTCACGGACGGGAACAGAGAGTAGAAAAAATTGAATCGGTATCCTCCATGACCAGGTGGGTAATTTCTTTATCTAAAAGCTGCTGAAATCTGCTTTTGGATTTGTATTAGAGTGAAAGTTGCTTTTAGGCAAAAGCACATATGACTTTTTACCCCTTTGGTTGGCTTTTGTTTGCAAAAGTAGGTTGGGAAGCCCAACCAAAGACACCCAGAATATAATCTGGATAAGACATTTGGATAATCTTGTAGGGATCAGGGTAGTTGACTATGATCTTGTTAGTTTTCTTTTCTTCGTTTTATAGATAGATAGATAATAGTAGCACGACAAATTATATCCTAACCTTTGTGACGAAGGTAGAGCATTAAACCTACATAGTGACATAAAGAGCGCGCATTAATCACAATCCTCTCGGTCATCCTAGAGTTTATGTTAGGCCATGGAAGTTTATGCAAGGTCTTTATAAGAAGAGAGAAGGGAAAGTTTCATTACATGTGAGAGAAGTTTCATACCCATGACACTCAACAGACACGGTTACCTAGTTCCTAATATTGGTAACAGTACAATGAAACTGTGTACTGAGACTAGCCTGAGACTAGCCTTAGTAGTCAAGTCGGTCATCATCATTAGAAGAAACATCGTAATACAGAACGCCTTTGTGGAGTTTCATAATAGTGTTCTCAACCAAGAACAAAGCCTGTACTGTACCAGTATAGTAAAATATGAAAGCTACAAGTCGAAAACATCATCATAAATCATAATATAGGTCGCTCTTTCAATATGGTCCCAACTTCAAAGTCTCAAAGATACAGTAAGCTGTGGATGAAAGAAATACCAACCACTAGCATTCACTCTCCCTCTTGCACATAAATGCCAATCCACCCTAGAAAATAGAGAAACACGGCATATGTCTATTAATTAACTGAAAACGACCCCCAAGCCTAAATTATCAGAACCGCTTTTCGGTCCATCATCGACTGGATCAAGTTTTGATTTGATACCACGGCATTCCTAGCTGATATATGTTGAACTGACTATATTTACTTATTATTATAGATAATGGAAAGTGTTCAGGCCTTTGCATCTTCCCATGCATACATCCCCAGTTAATCATATTTACTGGTAGAATTTGTATGTCTTGGCTGTCAAAATGATCTGCCGGAGCCCTCCAATCGGCGACAACACCAGCAGCAGCACTCCGATGACAATGCAGATCTGAAGAACATGGGGGCATAGAGGTCAATCTTAGCAGAGGCATTCTACTGAATGCAGAAACAGAGGCTTCAGATCTGAAGGCATTAGTTCTTACCCAGTTGGTGAACCATGAGAGGCCGAATCTTTTGGGCTTGTAGACTGCGAGCCACATGATGCAGGGAAGCTGGAAGAAACAAGGAAGATTTGGTCAGGTTACAATGCTAGACCTGATTTTACTTCTACTGATCAACAGGACTTGATCACATTGATGGTTATAAGACATTGCGATATTCAAAAAGTTACATTGTTGCAGCAGGAAAGAAAATGGGAGCTTACAAAATAAGTTGTCGGTGCGAAGGCTAATCCACCAAAGAAACTGAGCAATCCACCAAAGAAGGGGAAGCTGATACCAATGAACATTGTGAACGCTGCACAGGTTGCAACTAGTCAGTCTTGTTTTTTACAGTGTCAGATGGATCCCCTTTGGTGAGCACACCTTCAGAGTTCAGATAGAGGCATTACCAACATAGAAAGTGCGTGAAACAAGACGAAGTCTTAGGCTTGGAGCGAACCGCAGCTTTTTCACCAGCACTGACTCCATCATGTCGAATACCGGCATTGCGTAAACCTGTGCCACCAACAAGATTCAGTTCAAAGATGATATATGGAGTGTACGTAGTTTCATGTACCAGACGAAGACATGTACGTACCTGGTAACTGCCAATGACATGGACAACAACAAACATGTTAGCGGCGGCAATGAGCCACTTAGGCTTGTTAAGTGTGATGAGGATGTTGTCGTCGACACTGTTGCCGAAGGCCCAGTACCCAACGAATGTGACAGGGAAGTAGCACATTGCTACAATTATGTAGGCAACGAGCGCGCCCTTCCACATGGCATGCTTAGATGGCTTCTCCGGTGTCGAAGGGATGGTAGCCTGAATCTCCAGCACCACGTTGTGCCCTGAATATGCAAATGCCACATCACCTAGACCGCCTAGGATGCCGAACACCTTCCCTGGTGTCGTAGTCGCGCGCAGGCCATAGTCCACGTTCGCCTCCCTCCCCTTGTCCAAGGATGCTCCCCACGCAATAGTCGAGTAACTAGCACAAGAGTTCATATCAATGATAATGAATTCGGGCTAGCTATATCCAGTTTTCAGATATTTGCCGGATATGCTACAGTAGTTTTAGTTTAGCAGGTTACCTGATTGACATGATGGCAGCAGCGAGGGAGACGGCGGAGATGGAGTTGAAGTTGGGGAGCTGGGAGAGGACGAAGTGGACGGAGGCAAAGATCATGATGAAGTAGGAGAGCTTGATGTCCTTGCACTTGCCGTCGCAGATGACGTCGTGGAACTTCTTGAGGGACTGGCCGCCGGTGACCATGTAGATGATGTTGAGGCTCACCTCCACCACCAGCTGCTGCGGCACGACGATCCAGAGGCCCAGCTTCTCGCCGAAGACGTGCTGCCCGAGCTCGTGGTACCGGTCGAACCGCTTCCCTGGCACCATCTCGTGCATCTCCACCATCTGCCACAGCGTGTACAGCGTGATGATCCATGACAAGATCATCACAGCGATGCCAGGGCCCCTGAGAATTGAATCATCTTAGTCGGTCAAAAGTCAAACAAATCAGGCGACTGAATTTTTTCGTATGCATCAGTCGCATTTATTCCTAATTATTAGATCCAGACCCAAGTGAACTGAATCAACTGCTTGATGAGTTAGAAAACAGATCAAAAATATTTTCAGGAGAACTTTGTAAGAGTTGACTTAGTATGTTGAGGTGGGTAGTCGCCGTGAAAGAAAGAAAAGTTTCTTGACATGACAGTAGTTACCAGCCGAGCTCGGACATGGCGTAGGGGAGGCCGAGGACGCCGGCGCCGACCATGGCGGTGACATTGTGGAAGGCGGAGTACCACCACTTGGCGTTCCTGGACCCGTTGATAGGAAGCCAGTCCTCGATCGCCTTCTCCTGTGCAGTCTTGCCATCCTGTGAGTTTTTTGGCAATTAGTTGTGATTAGCTGCCCGGACGCCCATCAATTGGAGCAAGGATTGCAAGCTGCATAGTTTGATTGGAAAGATCGAGTTCGTCGACATTCTGTTGTCCCAAAAATCTTAAATTTCTGATAGCGATCTAGCAGTTTCCTGGCGAATTTAGGCAGAGATAGAGAAAGAGATGGAGTGCGTGTGTGCTTGGTGGAGGCACGTACCTTCGCAGGAGAATAGCTCTCTGGTGCTTGGGTCCCCATGGCTGATGGATGGCAGAGCCTTCAGCAATGGAGATGGAGAAGGAGTGGAGGCGGCAGGCAGGTAAGGCTCCTCTTATTGGGCGCAAATCGAATAAGAGAAGCTACTTGCCGATCATGCGGTGAATCTCCAGCCAGAACCCAGATCATACGGTTGCCGAGGACGACGACCCGGCCAGGTCGTCCGATCTCACAAAGATCTCGCGGCCACGGTCAGTCTCGCGACTAATATCTTTCCGGACCTCGCGGAGTTAATTTTTTTCCTTCCTTTTCTTTTAACAGCATGTGGAGTAAGAGTTTTTATTTTTAACGGCTCGTGGAGGTTGTTGTGGCTGATGTACCTTCCCGCCCGAAATACGCGCCGAGGAAACAGAATTTAATCGATGGACTCGGAGTCCTAGCTAGGTTGAATAGCACGCGATGTCTTGTTGTTTTTGAGCTCACATGCATGTGCCGATCTTAAGACTGAAATTTGGAAGCACGGGACAGTAAACACCTGCACGGCTCAGTGCGCCGTCGTCGTCCTCGTTTCGTCGCCGGAAATTGCATTGCATACGCTGCACTTTGACAAGTCGTGATACTGCGTACGTGTCGCCTTCGCGAGTTAAGAAAAGTCAACATAAGCGCATCAAGAGATTCCACGTTTGACTGGCAACCTCAATCACGCATCTCGATAGCGACTGGCGGACTGAATGACTGATTAACAAATCTCCTGATTTTACTCGACCTTGGAATAGAATATGAGTAACACCATACTAGAGCAAGTGAGATTATGTCGTCTAATAGACAGTCCCGTCCATGTCATGATATGTAAAGTTAAGTCTGACTCATGTATGCTGAGGATTGTTGGTAAAATACCAGATATTAATGTAAAGTATTATATGATTAGGCTATTATATATAGTTAGCAAACTGATAGTACGATAATAATATAAACTCGTTGTTAGCTCTATTATGTTACAGTATCCACGTTGTGAACGCACACAACGAAGCGTCGTCGCAGCTAGCCGGAACAGCGACGGTTTGGTGGACTAGGCGACGGCGTGCGGTGGAGGGTGGACTTGTGGGTGCCGACGAAACGAGGCCTGCTCCATCCCTGGGATCATCGACGACTTGACTCTCGTGGGCTGTGCTCTTGCTGTTGTCCTGTTATTGGGGCCGCACATGGCCTATCAAGTTGAATAATACAGTACAAGGACAGGTCGGCAGCTAGCCCGCCGAGCACGCGGATGTGTTAGTTATACAAGTCCCTCCCTCTCCTCCGTTGATTTTGTTTCGGAGGAAAATTAAAGTTTGGTCGACAAGTCTCGAGCTTATACTATTTTTTTCAAACAAAGTACAAACGTGTACTTTCGAACATTTAAAAAAAGCTTTCCTGGGACAAATTAAGCCGAGAGAGATAAGAACAAGAATGATATTCAATGCTTTATTATACTAACACAGATGTATGTGGGCGACACGCGTGATGCGTGACGATATGGAAAACCGTAGAATTCAATTGATCGAACTCTCTTTTTTTTTTATCTAATTGATCGTTGCAAACTTGCAACTCTCTTTTGACGTATGAAAATCATAGTTATTAGGCTTTAGAGTTATATAAGACTAGCAGAAATGACCGTGCGTTGTTACAGATTTACTTGCTCTCATATTATTATTCGCTTGTTCTTAATATGTTGGCTTCGCTTCACAATATGTTGGTACGTTATCCCTAATAGTCCTCCCATTACAAGTATAGTAGTAGAAGATATTTGTGGGTTGTTTCATGGAAATACAAAAAATCATCGCTTAACCTTCACTCCATCCATTCATTCGATTTCTCCCATACTCTTCATTATCCAGCCAGTTGCTGCCTCTTCGTCCATCGGCACCACCCGCATCTTGCCCCATCCTCGCCGTCGCCTAGGTGTTGTGCATCTTGCCGTCCTCGCCGTCGCCCAAGCAAGCCTTCGTCCTCCTCGTGCCTAGCCTCGTTCCTGCTTCGAGCAGTAGGCCACAGCGCCTCTAGCCACCATAAGCAGGAGTGCGTCCTCCTTTTCTTCTCGTTTCCTTCCACCTCCCTTCTATAATCCACTCCAAATCGTTCCAATCAACTGCAAAATCGAGCCCCCAATTGCTAGTTGCTCCCCCTCCCTAGTGCCATGCCCTCGCTGGCACATGGCTCTACTTGGTTGGGTGCAAGGAGGCACTCGGCTCCTTGTTTCCTTTCTCCTTCCTCCTCCTCCTTCAACCCTTAGGTCCAGGTGGTGGGTAGGGCGTGCAACCCGAGGGAGCAGCTACCTGCTAGGACGAGCGGCAGTAGTGCGTGGTGAGTGCGGGAAGGATTGGTCACACGAGCGATGGAGTGGTGGCGCGCGTCCCGCGCCGCCGCTGGCAAGGCCATAGATGTAGTATTTTCAGTGCATTTCTAGGCAATGTCAAGGCCAAGTTTGAAGAATCACTTGTAGACCTTTATTGAGCAGTAACTGAATGCATCCTAAGGTAAGCAAGCTGAATCACAGGACCAGCAGCACCAAGACAGAATAAATAGACAAAAGCAATTGGACCACGGCCCAACTGAATCAACACCCACAGCCACATCTCAAACAATGAAACTGCGCTAGCATGTTTCTCTCACCCAAGGCGAAACTGGCAATTTTCACCAGCCACCTGCATGCTATAATTAGATGTGCATCCAACACTGAAATCTACTCAACGCACCCCTTCCTAAGCCAAGCACACCTGCTGCTACTAGCATTAATTGCTGACATTTAACTTAATTTGGCACCGCCGATCAGGAACTTTGGGAATGGAATGTTCCCTGAGCATACTAACCAGAGTAGACCTCAAGTCAGGCTGCACCCACACGCGGACTGGAATCCGCTGCCGTTGGGGTAGCAGCAGCAGCGCCATCGATAGCTGGGCAACGGGGCACCGCCGCGCTGAGGATAGGAGAGCGGGAGCGGAGGGGGGAGAGAGAGGATAGGGGCGGTCTGTACCTTGGCGAGACTCGGCCCCGCGCCGGGCAGTGAGTGGTGTGGTGGCACGGGAGCCGTAGCCGGCCCCACGACGACGCGGCAAGGAGGAGCGACACGGCACGCGTGAGGGCCCGCATCGGGAGGAGGAAGAGGAGAGGGAGGCTACCACTGCCGGAGGTGCAACAAGCGAGCAAGAAGGCGGCGGCGGTGGCGGAAAGGGGGTGCAGAGAGGCACGGCCACCACCAATCTGCGTGGGCTCTCCCTCGCTTCCCTCGCGCAACAGCCTTTGCTGGACCTCAAGTCAATTGTAGTAAAGTTTGGGGATCTTTTTGTAAAATTATCAAGAACTATTGCGATGACTGCGGGTTGGTTACGAAAAAGTTGAGGGACTTTTTTTCAAAAAAGTCCATGACGGTTGGAAGAAATAACCGCACTTTAATATTAGGTATAGATTAGAAGCATGTATTTTCAGGAAGAGATTATATGTTTTATACATATGGTTTCTGTTCTCTGATTTTAGCAAAAGAAAAAACGTGTGTGGAAAAGGGCTATTATTGCTGCTCTCATCTGGCCACTTTACCTCCGATGACGTTCCAAACATGCGATCTGTAATAAACAAGCTAAAAATCTCTATCATAACGAGTACTCCATCTATTCCAAATTATAGGTCATTTTATTTTTTTAGATTTATAGACTTTATTATGCACTTAGATGTACCCTATATCTAGATGCATAATAATATGTATCTAGAAAAGGTAAAAAGATCGAGGGGTACCTCTTGATAACCAATCACCGTTGAAAAACGAAACCTATTTTTAGCGCTTAAAAGAACACGCGGGAAAGGAATGTTCATTTATGAAGCAACTGGGTGGTGTTTGGACATACCCCCACTAGCTTTCCTTATCACATATAGCCATCACCAAGGCCGGTGCAGATTGGCGGCATTTCATCGCTACGATAGAGAGAACCCCTTGTACATCTTGAATCCAAGCAAGTCGGCATCCCTCACTGTGCCCTTGTTAGCTCGACACTTTGTCACAAGGGAAACAAATGGGGAGCCAGATCATAAACCAAGTTATTGTGCAACCATCTGCCTATCTAGAACAACATGTTGGTGCCACTGCCCACATTGGTCACTACAGCTACCAAAAATATGGTCCTGACATATGCATGCATAGAGATTGAAAACAGCTAGCACCCATGGTTTACCAGGGTCAATTTAATTTTGTGCAGCCACAACCATCTCATTTGCAAAGCCTAACCAAGGGGAGATCATGAATGCCCAATCCTCCCAACTCCTTTGGCCAGCATCATTTAGGCGCTGCAATCAAGCATGGACCTGCATTAGCTTCTTTCCTTCCTCTCCATATATAAGAAGCCCCAGCAAATCTTTGTCAACCGCCTTGATGGCCCAAGGATCAAGATCCATGGCAATTGCGAGATAGACCACCATACTTGTTATGGACGACGTATGGAGATATGAAGTAAAGAATCAAACCACAAAGAAGACACACGATTTACGTGGAAAACCCCTTCGATGTGAAGGGGAAAAACCACGGGCACCAGCCGGCAACAATCTCACTATCTCAAGAGTTTAGGGTTACACGCCTGTGGCGACTTACAAGAGAATCTCAAATTCTCTGCGAAACCCTAGTAAGGGTGTATGTATATATAGTACCGAAACCCTAGACAGGGTGTACCGACCCTTGGTCCCGGGCGAGGGTGAAACTCCGCCTCGCCCGACCCTTGAGTCCTTGGTCCGGGGTCGGATGCACCCGACCCCTTGAGGATGGATCTCCGCCTCGACCGACCCTGAGTCCTGGGTCCTGGGGTCAGATGCGTCCGACCCCTTGAAGGTGGAACTCCGCCTTGCCTGACCCCGAGTGAGGCTCCGTCTCGCCCGACCCCGAGTAAGGCTCTGTCTCGCCCGACCCTGAGTCCTGGGGTCGGGAATGTCCGACCCCTGAGCGGGACGCTCCGGCCTATCTTCTGGAGTGAATTTGGATCAACTCCAACAAACTCCACCTTGAGAGAAATTCATCTTGTATCATAAATCAACCCTTCATCCTAAACATAACAAAGATAGAAAAACACTGGTGCCAACAATAGTCTCTTGGACTATCCAATTAAACCAACTAAGCTTGAGCACAGCTCAAACTTAGCAACAGGAACAGGCTTTGTCATCATATCAGCAGGATTATCATGAGTACTGATCTTGCATACCTTCAGCTTACCTTCTTCAATCACATCACGCACAAAATGATACTTGATATCAATGTGCTTAGTTCTTTCATGGAACATCTGGTCTTTAGTGAGGTAAATTGCACTTTGACTATCACAGTGCAAACTTATGCAAGATTCAACTCCACAAAGTTCAGCGTACAAACCTTTCAACCAAATTAATTCTTTGCACGCTTCACAAATAGCTATATATTCTGCTTCAGTAGTAGACAAAGCAACAACCGACTGTAAAGTAGCCCTCCAACTCACAGCACAACTGCCAACAGTGAACACATAACCTGTAAGTGATCTTCGCCTGTCCAGATCAGCAGCATAATCTGAGTCCACATAGCCAATAAGACCCTCATCAGTTCTTCCAAACTTTAAACAGGAATCTGTTGTGCCTTTGAGGTACCTGAAAATCCACTGAACTGCCCTCCAATGTTCTTTGCCGGGATTAGACATATATCTACTAACAAGACTCATAGCATATGACAAATCTGGACGAGAGCAAACCATGGCATACATCAAAGACCCAACACCACTAGAATAAGGAACCTTTGACATGTATTTAATCTTTGCATCTATACTAGGACACTAAGCAGCTGACAACTTAAAGTGAGGTGCAATAGGAGTACTGACAGCCTTAGCATCTTGCATGTTGAAACGCTGAAGAACTTTCTTGATATAATTTTGTATACTAAGAAATAGCAAACCAGATTTTCAGTCTCTACTAATTTCCATACCAAGAATTTTCTTAGCACTACCAAGATCTTTCATATCAAAACCGCTACTCAATAGCTTCTTTAACTTATTGATTTCATTCTTACTCTTGGCAGCAATCAGCATATCATCAACATATAACAGCAAGTATATAGGTGATCCATTAACATGCTTGATATAAACACAGCTATCATACTTAGATCTTTTAAAACTGTGTGATAACATAAATGAATCAAACCTCTTGTTCCACTATCGAGGGGACTGTTTCAAACCATACAAGGATCTCTTCAACTTGCACACATATTTTTCCTTGCCAGGCACTATGAAACCTTCTGGTTGGTCCATGTATATGTCCTCCTCAAGCTCTCCATGCAGAAACACAGTCTTCACATCTAACTGCTCAAGCTCAAGATCATGTGAAGCAACAATACTAAGGAAAGTGTGAATTGAACTGTGTTTTACCAGAGCCAGCAACCTATAAAGAAGCTATTCATTGTAGTCAACACCCGGAATTTGGCTGTAGCCTTTAGCAACTAACCATGCCTTATACTTTGGAGGCTCGCTTGGAGATAAACCCTCCTTTCTCTTGAAGATCCATTTGCAGCGGATGGCCTTCTTATTCTTAGGCAAAGGTACAAGCTCCCATGTACTGTTCTTCTCAAGAGATTGCATCTCCTCATGCATAGCCGAAATCCAATTCTCAGTATCACGACAATGAATAGCTTCTTTATAGGTTGCTGGCTCATGAACATTCTCCACCTGTTCAGCACAACTCAAAGCATGGTAAGACAAATTACACTCTTCAATAAGACGATTAGGAGGTGCAACTGTCCGTTTGGACTTGCATTGAGCAATGGGTAAATCCTTCTCTGACTGCAAAATAGAAGGAGTTTGCTGAACATCATCATGAGCATCGTCCGACCTCAAGGGGTCGGGTGCATCCGACCCCGGGACCAAGGGGTCAGGCGCAGCAGCAACATCCGACCTCGGGACCAAGGGGTCGGGCGCATCCGACCCCGGGACCAAGGGGTCGGGCGCATCAGCAACATCATGAACATTCTCCACCTGTATGCGCATACGCTGCAGCTCCTTTTTTGGAACGTGATCTGAGGGCAAACTATCAGTAAACATCACAGATTCATTGAAAACAACACTCCTGCTCATAAAAGTCTTTCCTGTTTCCGGGTTCCACAATTTATAGCCTTTGACACCCGAACTATAACCAAGGAAAAGACACTTGACAGCCCTAGGCTCTAATTTTCCATAATCAACATGAGCATAAGCAGTGCATCCAAAAACTTTCAACTGTGAATAATCAGCAGGCGTACCAGACCATACCTCAATGGGAGTTCTTTTATTTAGTGGAATAGAAGGCGACCTGTTTATCAAGTAACAGGCAGTATTAGCAGCTTCAGCCCAAAAATGCTTGCTCATCCTAGCATTAGACAGCATGCAACGGGCCTTGGATATGATGGTTCTGTTCATGCGTTCGGCCACACCATTCTGTTGTGGAGTATGGGGTATGGTGTGATGCCTAACAATGCCTTCCGATCTGCAATAATCATTAAATTCACGCGAACAAAATTCTCCACCATTATCAGTACGAAGCAATTTCACCTTGCTTTCAGTTTGCCTTTCAATCATGACTTTCCAGTCCTTAAAAGCAGCAAAGGTATCATCTTTCTGTTTCAGAAAATAAGGCCAAACCCTTCTAGAGTAATCATCAATAATTGTAAGCATGTAACGAGCACCACCAAGTGAGGACTTACGGGAAGGACCACATAAACCAGCATGAATATAATCAAGAGTACCTTTAGTGGTGTGAACAGAAGTATTGAAACATACCCTTTTATGCTTCCCGAAAATACAATGCTCACAAAACTTCATTTTACTCGAAGTGCAGCCATCCAGTAGGTTTCTCTTCATCAATTCTGCCATACCATGGTGACTCATATGTCCCAGACGCATATGCCAAAGATTAGTTTTACTAGGTTCCTCATTAGTAACAGCAGCAACAGCGGAATCAGAACGAGGTAAAGTACACCCTCTAAGGACATATAACTTTGCAGAATTAAGATCACCTTTCAAGCAGACAAGAGTACCTTTTGATACCTTCAGAACACCATCTGAACCGGAATATTTGTAACCTTCTGCATCAAGTGTGCTCAATGAGATAAGATTTCTGGACATCCCTGGTATATATCTGACATTTTTCAGAGTGCGTGTCATGCCATCATCAGTCTTGATCTGAACTGATCCAATCCCCACAATGTCACACGGGCTATTATCTCCCATCCGTACAACATCCCCTTTTTGCACAGGCTTATACGAGCTAAACCAATTTCTGTTAGTGCAAATATGAAATGAACATGCGGAATCAAGAATCCATTCATCATGACCAGCAACACAACCGGCAAATACTACCAGACAATCTCCAGATTCTTCATCAGACACGGCAGCAGCAACAGAGACCTTACCAGCCGACTTGTTTTTCTTCTTCTCCTTATTCTGTACTTTTCTGCAATCCTCAACAGTATGATTTGTCAGCTTGCAATAAACACTCTCCGGCACCATGTTAACAGCCACATCACCGACTTCTTGGTCGGTCACGGCTATTTCCCCAGAAACAGCCTCATCTTCACCAAGCGCCGTATCCACAGCCTTCACGAATCAAGACAAGATTCGGCACATCAATAACGAGTTCAAATCCATCAGTAACAGAGATGTTACCGACTACATACCTTGGTACCCCGAGACTTCTCAGGGGTTGAAGTAGACTTAGCCGCAGACATTTTGCGGACTACTCTGCGTCTTTTAAGAGGAGGAGAAGGCTCGTCCTCCGACTCCTCGACGACAGCTTCCGACTCTTCTTCCGACTGCGCCAAGTAGCCGGCAAGAACTCGGAACTTCAAAACGACAAATCGGTATCAGCAGCAAGAATCACAAGTCATAGAAGAACAAGTCAGGAGGAAAACACTTACCACTTCTGGCTCGTACCAGGCGTCATACTGATGAAGGGCTGCAGGGATTACTGGTACTCCCTGATAGTTCCTAAAAAACTTAGCCAGCAGTGCCTCTACGTCATCATTGGATATGTCCTCATCGGACATACACGATGGATCCTTCAGACCTATGTACTCACTTCCCGAGTGAGCACGTTGTTGGAGCGGTTGAACCCTTCTCTTCAGGAAGCTGGCCGCCACGTTGATCCCAGTCAAACCGAGTGCCTTCAACTTGATGATCTGCTGCATCAGGTGATCGAGCTCAGGGGTGTCCTTGGGCTCGCTCACCCAGCTCTCCGCATGCTTAGGCGCGTGACCAGTCACCACAGGCAAGCGGGGTTCATGGTTCCCAATGTAGAACCACCTTTTCTTCCACTCCCCATGGGAGTCGGTCAGATTATACTCAATATACGTACCCGAGTTCCTAAGCTAGAACCCGGCACCTCCAAAGACTTCCGTCCGCTGAGCACTCGGCTGAGGCTTACAACGGAACAGCTTCCTAAACAACTCGAGACTTGGAGGTACTCCCAGGTAAACTTCGCACAGGTGTACAAAAATAGACATGTGCAGTACACCATTGGGATTCAAGTGGACAAGCTGGAGTTTATAGTACTCAAGAATACCTCTGAAGAAATCGGAGGTGGGCACCACCAATCCCCTTTCCACAAAATGTGCAAGCATCACCGTCTCGGTAGGATGTTCCTCAAACTGCCACGCATTGGGAAACGTGGGGCGCCACTCAAGAATCTCCTTCGGTTGAAGGAGCTTCGCATCAACTAGCGCCTGGACAGCTTCCTCCTTCATCACCGAGTGTTGCCAAGTTGCTCCAGGCGGCGGCGGCGCAGTTTGGTTCGTCGGCCCCACCTTCGGCGCCGGCAGCACCAAATCCTTCCCCTTCTTGGATTTGACCATGCCGGTCGCCGAAGCCTTGCCCTGGATCTTCTCGGGTTTCTTGCCCATCTTGTTGGTGCGCATTCGACGGACTCAACCTCAAAGGGCTCACACTCGGATCTTTCTCAAAAAGTGGCAATGGCGGCGGCGGCGTCGCTAGCGGCGGCAAAACACAGAGCGGAGGCATAGAAAAGGAAGAAAAGGGATCCGATTACCATACGGCGTAACAGCAACCGAAAGGGGGTCTTCCAGTTTTATCTCCGCCGGCTCCGGTTTCCATGCGTCAGTTGCGCAACGGACAGATTAATTGCGTATCAATCGCCTTAAACATCCAACGGCTACTCTATTCAACGAACTGCTGACCACTTCAACGACAGAAATCGCCTAAGTGCTTGGGGGCTGTGGGTACCGTACCCGTTGGTCAGTTTTTTCTTTTCAAGATCTCCAAGGGTAAAATGGGCAAAAGCTGGTTTGACCCTAAGCCTGATTCTTTGACTCAACCTAAGGCTCGGGGGCTACTCCATATGGAGTGCGATTGACATCGCACTACCATATAAAATTACTCAGGAACAGAGACAACTCGAAGAAAGCAAAAAGAGTACCTTCCAGCCACGCGACAGTACTCGAGCACTTCAGTCTGCAAAACTACTCGGATAGTGCCCGCAGTGCCCAAGATTGTGGCGCACGACTACAAAGTACTCGAGGGCTTGTCGGGCATACTCCCCAGGTCCACGAGTAGGCCTTGGACGGCCCACCAAGGGACGTACTCGGACAGATCAGAACAAGGATAGGCGTATCCTTCTCGGACTAGTCTTGTATGTTTATGGAAAAACTACTCAGGCCAAATACCGAGTAGAACTCTGTAATAGTACCCGACTAGGACTTAGACTTGTAACCCTGCCCTCCCGCGTATATAAGGCCGGGCAGGGACCCCCCTCAAGACATCTATCTCTCTCAAGATCAATACAAACCAACACACAGGACGTAGGGTATTACGCGATCTAGCGGCCCGAACCTGTCTAAATCGTGTACCTTGCGTCACCATTGATTCCTTGATTCTCGACGACCCTTACCGCACAAAAGACCACCTAGGGTAACCCCTAGGCGGGTTGCCGGTCTAAAATACCGACACCCCCTCCCTCCCTCCCTCCAGGAGGCCGCTGCCGACCCAGCCCCTCCTTCCCCCTCCACCGGCCCCATCTCTCCCTCCCCGACCTCCCCTCTCCTCCCCCCTCCGCTCGCCCCTCACCTCATGCCTGAGGCGAGGAGCGGTGGCGGGGCGAGGCGAGGTGGCGGCGGCCATCGGGGCACGGAGCGGCCGGCGGGATGCGAGGCCAGAGGCAGCGGGATGCGGCAACGAGACCCGGCGGATGGAGCGGCGGTGGGATCCGATGGATGGAGCGGTGGCGGCAGGATGCGGGGCCGGGGGTGGCGGAATGCGGGGCGGTGGCGGTGGGATGCGGGCTGGGGGTGGCGGGATGCGGGCTGGGGGCGGCGGGATGCGAGTGGCGGCGGGAGGCAAGCGGTGGCTGGGGGCAAGGGCGGGGCTCGGGCTCAAGGGGAGGGGGGTAGAGTGCGCTTGGGATCAGGCTTGGGCTGGCGGGGTGCGGCTCGGGCGGGGTGGGATTTCTTTTTTTTAATATTTTAATACCCCTTTAGTACCAGTTATTTGAACCGGTAAGAGCCTCTCTTTAGTACCAAACTAATAGTACCGGTTGCGCAATCGGTACTAAAGGGGGTTCCCAACCGGTACACAAGGCCATTTCCCTAATAGTGTGGGGAGCCAACATGGCTGCGCAGGGAGCACCACACTTGCGGCGTAGTAGCCTCGGCGCGGACTACGTCCGCGGCGATTGAGGATTTGGCAGACCATGTCCCTAGTCGGAGATGGCGTGGAGGTGGACATGGTGCCGGCGGTTGCTCGCCATGGCTCCTATCCATCCATGAGGAGGATAGACATGGCAGCAGCTCCAGGTGGAGATGTCGGTCTCTTCTATTTCTCATGGTAAGAAGATCTTAGCTTTCTTACGTCCATCGATACTTTGTTTGGCACATGGATTCCAAATCAGTGAGCCGAACCTCCTGGATTCCATGTGGGCCGATGAACAACTAATGAGACATCAGTCCTGGAGATTGCTCGGCCATTTCTTAGACTATCTTGACGATCTGCATCGGTTTAATGGAAGGAAGACGAAAGCTCCAACGCCCCCAGCACACGCGCTTGTGGTGGTGTCGGTGTGCAGGGAGGATGCGTGGCGGGCCACGCTCCTTATGGTAGTAGATTTGGTGCCATGGGGGACGTGGTTCTTTAGCAAGTTCTTTGGCAGAGGAGCCCCACTGATGTGTTTCTGCCATGAATGGGAAATTGAGTACCGTTTGGAAGCTGATCTGCCTATCAGGTACACTCTTGATTAATTGGCACCTTCTTCGCTAGATTTACTTTTATGAGATAAGGGTTGCGTGCTGATTAGGGTGCAATAGCTGAAGCATGAAAAGCAGAGCCTGGGCAGGAGATGAGGAATAAGAGCAATCAAAGCATTTCTGAACTAGTCCAAATGGCGTGAGATTAGACATGTGTTGTGTGTGGTATATGTTACATTCTAAACTAGTCCATCAGTTCAAAATTATAAGTCATGATGGCCTTTTTAAGTTCGTAGTTTTTACTATAAACTTAAATATACACCATATTTAGATATATAGAAAAATGTATACCTAAAAATAACAAAATAAACAACCTACGAGTTGAAACGAAAGGAGTAATTTGTAATGTCATGAAGACTACTGATTTATATTTTCCTGTGTTCCATTTCCCTAATCGCATCCTCTTTTACGTAAACCATGTAAGTTCACAGATCATTTGGAACTCAACATGGTTTAACTTTATTAATCCAATTTCTGGTGGTGCTGATTCAGAAAATCAAATACCTTTCCTAGAAACGGATATAAAAACTGATGCAACTCCTAGATGCACAGAAGTCTGTGAACTTATAGTGCAATTATTAATGGGTTGAATGAGTTGGTTATGTTCATGTACCTATGAAATGATTATCCTTATTTAATATAATTTTATTTTAACAGATTCTTTTAAAACACGTGCATTTCACTAGTATCATCCATGAAAGAAAATTAAATTTGAAATTCAAGATGTGTATCAGTGATGGCGTTGAAAATTTATGCCCCTCTGTGCTTTATGCGTTGACCATGTTTAATGCAGCAATGGAGTTAAGACCCATAGTTTCATCATTAAAAAGAAAGGTTTTGTGCTAATTTGTGCTAAAGAAGAGAAAGACTCGTACCAATTGGTGCATCTTGCGTTACAGCATCACGTTGTGTACGTTACGACTCGGCCAAGGGCCAACTGACCGGACCGAAGATGAACAAATCCCCACCGTACCCGCTCCCTCCCAAAACCGATCGATCACCACGACGGAGGGCGTGAACCCTACACAGGGAGTGCTGCCTTCCTACCGCGCCGCCACACAAGAAGGGGTGGAGCCGTCGCTGGTCGAGGGCAAGAAAGCGGCGACGTCGCGGAGGCAGGAAGATGAAAAGAAACAGGACGAAGCGGAGGTACATAGGCGACGAGGAGGAGGCGCCGGCGGTGGCAGCCTCTGCTTCAGCTGCCATGGAGGAGGAGGAGGTGACGTCCCCTCCAGTCGCCGCATCAAAGGATCGTGCCTCCCTTGCCTTCAGTTCTCCCCTCCGAACGCCGCGTACTACTTCGTCGAGCCTTGTTTACCCAAAGGCGCCTAACGTCCATGAAAGTGCAGAGAAAATTGTTCTCGGAGCGGCAAAGTTTGTTCTCGGGCTGTCGTCGTATATCAATGGTATGTTACTGAAACAATGCTCTGGCTTCCTGATCGACTGGAGCGAGAACAGTAAGTTGGCAACTGTTTTCACATCTGCACGTCTCATCTGCTCGAGTTCGACATGGAACGAGTGATCAGGCGAACAAGAATATGCTCCAGACGCCGAGGTACGTGTTCATTTGGATGATGATGTAGCTCAGAAGGGCCAACTGATGTACTATCACAAGCACTACGGCTTTGCGCTGATCGGTGTACATATGGATCAGCCGGATCTATTAGCTTCCTTTAGCAGTGAAGAAGTGAGGCTTGCTCAGGATGTTTTTGTACTCGGTAGAGATGAAAAAACTTATCTGCGGATAAGCAATGGAAGAGTGAATTACGCAGGACCAAGCTTGTATGCACGCTATATACATGTACATCAAAGGCGGTGAATCCCATGGCTGCTGCACCGGAGGGCCGGTCGTAGATTTCAATGGAGTGGTTATGGGAATGGAAAACCGTAATGGTCTTATACCTTGTTCAATTTTAAACAAGTGCTTGCATCTTTGGAGGAGGTTGGGCTGCATACCTCGGCTTCGCCTTGGACTGAAGCTTTCAGCCATAAAGTTCCTTGGCATTTGTCCTCAGGTGGAGAAGATATATCGTATGAGCAATATTGTTGATACTGGTCTAATTGTTGAAGAGGTGTCGGCAGGATCTATTGCTGAGAACCATGGTGTCAGAAAGGGTGATATTGTTAAGTCTTTGAACGGGCGATGTGTTGATACTACAGCCGCGTTGGAACACATGCTACTCAGCATATGTGTCGATCATTTTGACAAAGGACATGGGCTTGACTCTAGCATGGATGTAACGGTTGGCATGTTCTTCACTGGCGGAGGTGTCCATGGCACTATAAAGTTCACAGCAATTGCGTCCAACGGTGTGGAAATTTTTGCTAAGGGAACAGATACTGTATCTGATAACGAAGATCATAATCCTACCTCAATGTCACCTGACGAAGCTAATGAAGATGATATTTGGTGAAAACAGTACGAGTTACTGGTCCTCTACGGCTCTACCTTTTCCTTTGTGTGATTATCTGTTAAAGTCAGTAATACTGATACCTGTTAGTGAACTGGGATCAACTTTCAGGTTTTTTTTCTCTTCACTCCAAACCTGTTAGCTAGTTATATTCTTGCAAAATCATGACCTAAGTCCATGTTGCACTCAATTGGGCCTTGGCTAATGTTTATCTTTTTTTTTTAATTTATCCTCATGTACACATGGTCCTGGGGCTGTTGGACAGAATATGCATATGGTCATGTGGGGTTGCTTATTTCCATGTGCGTTCATTAAAAGCCAACAAGAAAAAGGGAATTTCCATGTGGGTTTGATCATTTCCCTGTGGATTCTTTAAAAGTCGACAAGGAAATTATAATTTCCCTGTGTGTGCCGGGAAAACCCACGGGGAAATTGGGCATACACAGGGAAATTCCATTTTCTAGTCATGCCTGACAAGAAGGCATTTAAGCTCTAACTATTTCAAGCAGCAGCTCATAACTTCATTAGCTTCATCCATCCTATATGGTTCTTTTTTTTGAGGACATCCTATATGGTTCTCATATAGTCAAAAGGACCCAATTTGATGAGCCATAGAAACAAGCGCCGTAGCAATTTTAGATTTCTGTTGAAATGCCAGATGCCTCATGGCACGCCCATATCAAGTAATTGTGTGACGTTCCCATATGCCAAATGCAGAGAGACGTACGTTCATCTTTGATTTTACAAAGTTTTTCCTTGTATCCAAGAATGCTTGAATTGTTCAGATATACTCCCATCCTAACTAGTGTCAGAAAATTCCCCCAGAAAGTTTTTTTGTTGATGGACATTATGCAGCAATACAAAATTTGTGGAACTGAGTTCAGAATAGGATTGGACTGCACAAAGTCGCAACTCACAATAATGCATATTGCATACACAGGCGTAGATGATGATCTCATGTTCACAGTTCACCTTTGATTTCCATTCCCCAATGATCAGGCATTTACATTTAAAGTAAAGTTGACCAGAGCAGATTGAAATCGTTCCAGAATTCCATTTTCTTCTCACGCTGCTTCCAGTATTATCACCAGAGCAGGGGACAATACTATCATTTATTTCAGCACATAGGTAGAATTTTCGTTATAAATATGGATCGACTGATGTAGAGCGTACAATGAACATCGTTTATCAATGGCCAACACACATTCAGGTTGCAGCATATCATCATACACCGATCCTCGTCTGACTAGGAGATGCAAATGTGCATTTTTATTTAACTCCAGGGGCAAGGCCATTTAGTAACAAATTAATAGAAGGGAAACATCTAAGGTTTCATCTCATCATGAATGCCCAACCTTTTCTTTTTCTTTTCACCCGCATCATTTTTTATCCATACCCGTGCTGCCACACAGCCATGCATGACCAGTGCTGTACCAAGCAAGAAAATTTATACCATGCAAGTAAGATCAAAATAGCATCATTCTCTTGAAAGTGCTTACAATGGTAATGTTTTATTATTTAAAAATATAAAGTGGTAGGGTAGAATCCATATATTTACAGGGATGGGTGTAACGTGTATATGGGTGTATGCCTCTATACTCTGTTTCGGAAAAAAAAGACCAAATTAGCACCATGCAAGAATATCTTTAACCAACACTACTGGAGAACTGATCTTCAATCCTTGGACAAAAGTCTTGAATGATTTTGGACCCGGGACTAAAGAGACATTAGTTCAGGTCCAACAGCCACAACCGACGGAGATCTTTAGTCCCAATTGGTAACAATAATCAGGACTAAAGAGCCCCTTTAGTCCCGGTTGTAACGGTCATTTGTAGCGAACATGGCCTTGATAAGCCATTTGTTCATGGTTTTGGTGATTCAATGACAACATGATCATTAGGACTAACAAAGTGTTTAGAACATGCCTTGAAGGTATTCTAAGTCCTAAGGAAGCAACCACAACCAAAGACAAGCAAAGAACCGAAGAAATCTAGGAAAACAGGCACCATCGGATGTTCCGATGGCCTCCCAAAATAGCATCGAAGCAAGCATCGGAGTAATTGGTACACTGCGGAGAAGACTAGGCAAAGTCAACCATCGGATGTTTTGATGGTCACTTTTCTAGTAGTGTTGAACGAATTCTGAGGGACAGGCTTGGAAGACGGAGAAAATTCAATAGCATCGGATGATCCGATGGTATGCGCAAGTGGAGCATCGGACGAAGCATATTTACTTTGAAATCACACAGAAGGTTTTGGCCATAATGGCTTCAGCATTGGATGATCTGACGGTACCATCGGATGAAGCATCAGATGAATTTTGGGTGTGTCAATGGAGTACTTGGGTGCAGGGAGTACAACGGCTAGTTGCACTGGATGTTCCGATGCAGGCCAAAATGGACCATTGGAATATCCGATGGTATACTTTTTCACTAGCCGTTGGAGCAACGGCTCTTTGAGCCCTTGGGGCTATTTATACCCCCATCACTCACCCATTTAGAGTGGCTGGAGTGTCAAGGGATGCATTGAAAACCAAGACTCATCAAGAACACATCCAAGCCACCAAAAGTTCTTAAGTGATCCATCAAAGACTTAGCACAAGCTTAGAAGGGTGATTAAGGTGTACCTACCTTGTGATCAGGTTCTAGAGTGAACCACAGCTGTACAAGAGGTGTGACGGTGCCTTGGAGCCTTGATGGCTCGCTAGTAAGTCTTCAAACCTCCGGCTTGGTGTGGAGCGGCGTCGACGACCTTGTGCGGGGGGACGTGGAGACCCCTTTCCTTAGTGAAGAAGCTCCTTAGTGGAAACGACATTAAGGTGACCAAGAAACTTGGCATGTGCCTTAGTGGCCGAGACTTTGTGGCAAGTCTAGAGGTGCCTTGGGAGAGACTTGGTGACTGGGAAGCAATACTCTTGTGTGAGTGTTTCAACAACATGGACTAGTGGTGGCTTAGTGCATACCGATATCATAGGATAAATCATGAGGACCAATGGTGGTCACCCTTGGATGATGAGTGATTGACAACGTTGTGTTGGTTTGATGTTGCTCTTAGCTTGTGATGTGCAGGTGTTGGATGCGGTGTGGCCGCCGATAGCATGCGGTGAAGATCAAGCGAAAGGTTCATGCCGATGGACCAAGGGCGGTGAAGGATGAACGCGAGTAGGCTTGGACCGATGGACCCGAGGAGTCCGGATGGAGTAGTGGATGGTCCACATGGTGCACAAAATGGCAAGAGGACATGACAGGATGGAGACGGCATTAGTCGAGTCAAGCGGGATGGAGGCAAGTCAAGTAGGCGGCTCGGGAGCCGGGAGCGAAAGACTTGGAGGTGTCAAAGGCTTGGCGGTGACCGGACACGCGTCGACATCGAGGAGGTCACGTGGCGGCCAATCGAAGATGGATGGTTTGGGTGGTTTGGGTCTCAAAACAACCGCGCATGCAGGTTTCCCGGTTTAGGCCTCAAAATCAGGGCGAGCCCAGTGCGCCCGGAGCTTCAAGAAGGAGGACACGTGGTATCATCACGAGTTTTGCGTCAAGACGAAGCAAAGTCATGAAGGTGGTGTGTCCGTCCGATGAGCGCAGAAAAACTTGGACCATTATGCCCCTGCGTGGGTAGTTATCTTAGTAGTATCCTTAGGGGTAGTTTAGTCTTTTGTCCGCACCTATAGATAGAGATGGGGGGCTGAATTTTTCAGCACCTCTTCCACCTCTCTTCCACCACCTCTCTCTCTAGGACTTCATTTTTGTATTTGCCTCTCTCTCTCTACTCTCTCTCTAGAGGTCCGTAGATGATTTGAACACCTAATCCGTGTATTGAACCGAAGTTTTTGTTGCGGGAATGGAGACCCTAACCTCCTCGTGTCCTCCGTGTGTTGGGGGATGATGGCTTTTGTGGAAATCTCCTTTGTGTTCTTCGCGTTCTTGTTTTCTCCCTTTTCTTCCCTTTCACGTTTTTGTTCTATTTGTGATTTGTGGGGTGTTTTGAGTCAAACCAGTCTTTTGGAAATGAACTAGGATGTGAGTTGAACCTTTCCATCGAAGGGATTTGATTGAAACCTCACGAGTTCATAGATTGGGATGATTCAAGTTCTAGGGTTGAAAAAGTGGTGTTCTTCATGATATTTGGAATTCCCATTGTTTGACAAATATTTTTGAGGAGCTCTTTTGTGAACAGCTTTGGCATGTTGTTGTGATGCTATGATTCAAATTTCGTGATTTTTGGAGGTCGTTTGATCAAGTTTTGGATTTTTCTTCTCTCCTCACAAAGGTTGATTTCTGAGCTGTAGGAAGTTCTGACACTGTGTAAGAAGTTCCGACAGGTCGGAAGTTCCAACACATTATCGGAAGTTTCGATGGGTTAATTGCTGAAAACCCGTAAAACTCTGTTGGGAGTTTCTCGGTACCTCCGATAGGTGTCGGAAGTTCTGATACAAGGTCAGAAGTTCCAACAAAAGTGTTTTGAGTTCTGTTTTGCCTTAAGTTTTTGAGTTTCACTTCCGATTGCTTCTCGAGGGTCCCGCTGTGTCTTTTGGTCATAACCATAGACACCCAGCCACCTTTGTTGGCTCGTGGATCTCTCTTCTTTCGCTTGCTTGGATTTGGGGTTTGAATTTGGGACAGAGGCCTAAGTTTCGAAAGAAATATTTGAGGCTCCCATTCACCCCCCTCTGGTCGCCTTTTTAGTCCTTCAAATCATCGTGTCAAGAGTTTTCTTTCCTTCATCCTAACCTCTTATGTTTCCGCATTTCATACTTGCAACTCGTGTGCCTTTACTTTCTTAGTGTAGTATCTTGCTAGGATGTGCTCTAAGTTGCAAAACTTATTTTGAGATAAGGGTTTCACACTAGATCAACCATAGAATGCACTTCTAGGATAGAATGATCTAGTTTACTTACATGCAAAGTAGTAGAAGCCATAGGTTAATTTTTTAAGTTGCCTAATTCACCCCCTCCCCCTGTTAGGCTACGAGCACCGATTCCTTACATCATTGCCATCCATGGGAATCTAGTGGGCATTTAGTCCCGGTTGGTGTTACCAACCGGGACTAATGCTCAACAATTAGTCCTAGTTGGTATTATCAACCGGGAATCCGGGACTAAAGAACTAAGGTCATCCAGACTCCAGAGTCGTGGTCAGGGTTTTGAATCCTAATGGGGTAAGAGACCTTCCCTCCTTGTAAATATAAAGGGCCATGGCCGATTGAGGGTATCTAATCGATCAAAACACATATTTTATCTTTTTACTTTTTTTCATGCCCTAACTTTTCCAACTCTATGCTTGTTGTTCTTCCTTCATCTCTACAGCGATTAAGGGCATTCTAGGCAGCATGCCGACCTTAGAATAACCATGCATGTGTTTGCCCCTACGGGTCCTCCTAGGCGAGCGTTCATTGGTCCTTCATCGGGTTCCCCCGACGAAACCGGTCTGACCGGCTTGTGCTGAGAGGCGATGCAAAAACTCCTGTTCCTTGTGCACATGATGTGGTTACGTATTTGGCATGACCGTTTTCACGTCAACACTGACATGGAGCTACGAAAAGAAAAAAGAGAAAACACCTTATTTGATACTAGAAGATGACTATATTTCTTTCTTAACACTGAAAGTTTTCCATCCCTCATATGACACTGAGTTCTATATTTTATTCCTTACTTGATATTTTTGTCACTTTTTTCACATAAGTCGAACAAAATAACTATCAAATCACCTCCAAAATTCATGAAACTTTTTTTATAATAGAACAAATGAAGATGAGACCAGTTTGCTTAAACACTGAATGCCATTTTCAAATTAAAATTCACCAAATCTGACTACTTTTGAAGCATATTTAAATCTTTATGGTACCAAAACACTTTCCAAAAATTATGGAAAAAAACTAATATTCCTTACGTGAGATGTAGTCATTTATAAAATTATTTTCTATCATAAGTTACATAAAGAATTACAAGGTGCTTTTAAATTTTCCCAAATTTACAGTTCTTCATAATTCTCTATGTAAGTTTCGCTATAAAAAAATTAATAAGTTCCATCATCTGATGTGAGAAATATTAGTTATTTTCTTACAATTTTTAAAAGTGGTTTGGTGTCATAAAAATTCAAAGAACTTATAAAGGTAGCCTAAGTTGGTGAATTTTTAATTTTAAAACCGTAAAGGTATATTTCTCCTTTTAATAAAGATGGGTCCATATTCATTTGTTGTATCACTAAAAAAAGTTTCATAATTTATGGAGGTGATTTGTAGATCGTTCACCTGACTTAACTAACACAAGTGCTGGAAATATCAAATAAGGAATAAAACTTAGAAGTTGGTGTCGTATTAGGAAGGAAAAACTTTTCAGGATCAAGAAAGGAATTAACTCATCATCGAGTGTCAAATAAGGAACTTCCTCAAAGAAAAACAAGCTAACTTTCTCTCACTCTCTACCATCCATGCCATAGATCTCTTTCTCACAGCACTCAGTTTTTTGTTCATCACTAGCACATGCTCTCTCTTGTCCTTCTCTATCCTCCACCTAGGACACTACTGGTGATGTCACTGATTGTTGGAGGCGTCCTGAGAAGAGAAATTCCAACATACTTAAGCTAGCTAGAGTGACCTGACAAGCAGGGACGGAGTTAGGATTCGAATAAGAGGGGGGCAAGGCAAATTATATCAAGCAAGTTCATAGAAATCAAGGCCCAATGAAACAATTTAAACAAAATTCATTGCAAATCAAATGAACTGTGGTTGAAAAGTTTGGGGTGGTGTGGGGAGGAGGCATATGGCCCCTGCTACAGCCCCTCCATGGCTCCGTCCCTGCCGGCAATCACGCCACCATGCCCTTCCCAATTGGTGTAAGGACGCCAGCTCTTGAAAGGAAGAACCTTTTCCATTGGTGATGTATATCCTTGAAAGAAAGCCATGGAAAAAAGAAACTTGCATCACCAGAGATCAAAGATATACATCCTTGAAAGAAGGCATGTAACAAAAAAAGAAAACAAAAGAATACATCATGGCAAGATAAAAGTGCATCAAGTGCACATGACTCATGACTGCACAGCAAAACTTGAATGAACGTAAGTGCAGGGAGGACTTGCCGGTGTTGAAATGTATGCCTCATCTTTGAATATAAGTGGTGCTGCTCACTGCCAGAGACTGAAGAGCATTTCTAATTCTAGCTGGTAGTAGTGCAGGGGCGGATTCAGAACGGGGCTGCGCCCCGGGCTGAGCTGTTGAATCACACCTAAAATAGTCTAATTTTGTCTCCTAAGCCTTATTTTATAAGGCTAAACAGCACATAGGTTAAAGGGACTCCATGGTCTCGCCCCGGGCTGCAGCCCGGGCAGCCCGGGCCCTGGATCCGCCCCTGTAGTAGTGGCTCAGTGCTAATGTCGACTCATCTCTTTAAAAACTCTTTTCCTCCATAGGAAAAAAGATGTGACTGCTGTGATATATTGGAGTGAAAGAAATAAATTGCTTATTTCTGTATGAATACCTCACCAATGCCAACAAATCTGCGTACACCTGATGAATCAGTCACTTGGTTGCCAGAGTGAACGGTCCAAGTCAATTTTGTTGTACTCGTAGATGAACTTCTACCATTCTGACGTTGTAGAGTTTATCCAGGAATGACTTCTTAAGCTCTTACTTTACTCTGGTTCAATAACTCTGATTGTGAAATCAAGGAGCGGCGAAACAAAGTTTGGCAAATAACATTAAAATATGTGGTAGACTTTCACGAAGCATTTGTCTTCATATTCTGTTCTATACATAGATAAACACAGTTCAAAATTAACATTTTTTTGAAAGCATAGTGATGAAAGTATATAGGTACACAGTTCTTTCAAAAATGTTAATTTTGAATTGCATTTCAAGTGATCAACCATATCATGTGCATTTTGCCTCCCTCCTGCAGAGCCTCTACCACTGCTAACAGTATTGTTGCTCCTGCTACAGAAGGTTACAGTGGAGAACCAGCGCACTGAATGATAGTACTCTAGCCAGTTCAGCTAATGCCAAATTGTTTCTAAGGCAAGGAAGCAAAGGATTCAGTATATTCATTTAGTTTCTGCATTGTAGATTTTCTCTTTACCACAACAATGTGTTTAGTACAGATTGTTGGTACGCCTACCACTGGACCGGCCAATAGAGCTAGGAATTTGACAGTTACAATTGAAATTATCTGGTAGCTAGAGAGGGGAAAGAAGACAATGTCATGCATCTAAAATGAAACGGTCAAGCAACCCATTGAGCCCCATATTAGGGCTGGTTAAATAACAAGTTAGGACGTTTGATGATTAAACGAATAGGTAGTTCAGTATCCGATTATTTTTCTCAAATATGTCCAAAACGTATGTAAAATTACGATATGCACACAATATTGCCAAAATGACAAAAGACTCTTTGCACTGACTTACTACTAAAGTAAAAAAATAGGTAACGTTTTGTGGTTTTCTGAAGTAAACCCTTTCAAACTTACATTATTAGAAAAAAAATAGTGTGTTGGTTTTGGATGTTTGAAAACTATATGAATATATTTTTCTAAAAAGTAGTTTCGTGACAATAACTTTTGCTGTGTGTAACAAATATATTGGAACAAAATTAGTCAAAGTTGTATTTTGAAGAGCTCTACGAGTTTGCATGACCCAGCCAAAAAAGACCAAACAAGATTATCTTACTCTTTCAGAGATCTTTGAATAATGTGGAAATTGCATGAAAGCCAGATATGCAGACTCTTCTCATGCCGAGTGAAGGCATGCAAGTTGGTGCACTTGGTCATTCTAGTCTTGCAAAACAGATCGAGTTACAGAACTCATGAAGAATGAGTAGAAGTGCATGAACAGAGGGCAAAATGTGGATGATCATTCAAGTTAATGTATACATCCAGTGCAATAGCTAAGCCTAGCCATCCTATAGCAAAAATAATATAGCAGCCTGGGTATATGGGCTATCTATACTCTGTTGCGATATTGATTCAACTCAGCCATGTTCCATCTCAATTCTGCCGCTGTGATGGTGCTAAAAAAGAAATACATCGTGATGAGAGATATTGGAGTAAAACAAGCTAACATCGACGCTTGGCACTATTGCTGGTAGCACTGCAGCGAGGGTAACGGCGCAGCACAGAACGACACGGGGTGAGTCGGTCAATAACTGGAAGCAGCACAATTTTACAGCACTATAGTGATTCGACGTTGTAGAAGTCGTACGCCGCCTTGGCCAATGATGCGAATAGTGGATGAAAAGAAACAGGAACTGATAGATCAAATTATTTGAGATAGAGTCCGGTTCATAGAAACAATTAAACGGGCCGAAACGGGCCAGACTCTGTGTGCATTATACAGAAGTTAGCCTGTATCCACTGGTTGGTACCTCAGATTGGTACTTTTTAACTTCTTCTTTCCTCAAATTTAGAAAATTGTCTCTCATGTCACAAAACTGAAGTCAAATTTTGCGGAACTTTGCACAGCACTCTTAGTTCCAAATTTTGGGAACTGGTAGCTGCTGTGCCAGATACAGTATTGCTGAGATACTATATGTTGATGCTGGGTAAGCAAAGTTGGGAGGTGAAGTGTCTGGATTCTGAGGGCTCCTACACATTTTTAGATTTTTTTTAATGAAAACTGTCAAGGCTACTACTTCTCATCTAAATGTAACAAATTTAAGTGCTAGTCAATTTTGTTGTTCCCTCAACTGAATGGCTAATTTTTTTTTGTGCCCTTTTCGAACAACGCGTTATTCACCTGCCCAAGTCCTAGGAATGTATAGGAATGTAAAGAAATGATTGATATCTAATAAATTTGCATGAAGGGAAGAGATACCTTTATATGTTCTTTACATGCAAATGGATCTTTCTCAGTACACTCTGTGTATAAGCATCTTGTCAATAGTGGAATTAAAGTCACACGAGAAATTTAGCGCACCTAGTGACCATTGAAAATCAAGATTTTTTTTTGTGATACTTAAAGAATGGGGTCTAGCAAGAAGAATTGGAATGGTAGTAAATCTTGTTGCTTTTGTAACGTGGAAGAGTCCATTACACACCTGTTTTTTTATTGTGCTTATGCTAGATTCCTGCGGAGGGTTGTCCATATTGTGTTTGTTATTGTTCCTCCTTTTAACACCAATGATTCAATAATTGGATAAAAACATGGGGGACAAAAACCAAACTTAAACTTATTGATAGGGGTGGCGGCTTTACTTTGGGCAATTTGGCTAACGAGAAATGATGTGGTTTTGATAAATGTCAACTGAAAACTTTTATGTAGGTCTTATTCAGGGGAACTTATTGGCTCCGACAATGGATGCAATTACAGCGTCATGCCGAAAGTTGGAGACTTCGGTGCTTCATTTTTTCGCCTCCCATGGATGGCCTTTTAGTTTACGAATTGATTTTTAATCATGTGTGATGAACATATAAATAATAGTTGTGTGAGTATGTAGTGCAAGCATATTAAGTGTAATAATTTGTGGGACTGATTCCTCCTCTACAAGAAGGTTGAAGCCAAATTTTGTATTCATTATCTAAAAAATAAATTTGCATGAAAGTGGTCGGATGCTGATTCTTGCAAAATAGAACTCGTGGGAAGGGCAGAAATACATGAACAAAGGGTTAAATACATGATCAGTTTATACAAGCAGGCAATGCAGCAGCCATTCCCCAAAAGAATTGGTGTAACGACATTGCTCCTTTCTTTCTTTCTCTTTTTTGATTGAACAGGAGGGTAGGTCCCTACTGATTATATATATTGAATAAAAGAGGAAGGTTTACAAGAGAAGTCTCAAGAAACATGAAAAGAAACAAAAAAGATGAGAAAAATTACAACAGAGAGTCTAGCCATAGTCTATTTGAACTCTTTGTTTTGCTCGATCGATAACCAGAGCAAATTATTTTTTAAACCTCCTCCAACAGTGATCAACTTCAAGTACAATTCCTTTGAAAATCAAATCATTTCGTGACATCCAAATGCTCCAACTCATAAGGATGATGATATCCATGAAAAAATGTTGTTGAAGTTGCTACCTAAAACTTGAGAGCACAGTATATGGTTCCTCATCAGAGTCAATTGTCAAGTTGAGAAGCATCCAGCAGGATTGAGCAAACTCACAGTGCATGAATAATTTAACAAGGGTTTCTTCAGATGATAAAGGGCACAGAACACAATTGTAAGACTGTAAAACCATGTTTCTTCTGCTAAGCAAATTCCTTGTGCTCAATCTATCTTTAAGCAGCAACCAAAAGAAGACTTTGTGTTTATTCTGACAGGATGATTTCCATAACCACTTGAAAACTGGATGTACTTCCCTATGACCAATCAAATGTTTATATGCTCTTGTGAAGAGAATAATGGTGACTCCCAAATATAAGACCATTAGTCCTGATCAAAATCATCCGGCAAATTTTCCAAACATAAGGCTAACTGATGCAACTGCCCAAATGCTTCTGCAGACAAAGGAAGATGAAATAGTTGATTGATCTCATTTGCTGTTCTGGCAGCATGAATATTGATTCTCTAATTCTTGGCAAAGGAAAAGAGCTCTAGGAAAGCTTGAGAGGGAACCAATCCACACCACTGATCTGTCCATAGATGACATGTCCTCCCATCCTTGATGGTAACAGCAGCCATTCCTTTAAAGGCAGTCAGCAGTCTCAAATTGTCTCTCCACCAAAAGGATCCTTTCATAGTCTCATTAGGCAGTTTGCCATTCTTATAATACTTTTCCTAGATCAAGTGCACCCAAGGAATGTCTGCTCGATTAAAAAATTTATGAAGGTTTTTAAGTAACAAAGCTTCATTCTGTGCAGATATTCAAAAGCCTAGGCTAGATAGTCCTGGATGGACCTAGACTGAATGAAACCATACTAATTATTGTGAATAATTCTTATGATCAGCCTCTGCAATCTGTTAGCTAATAATTTTGTTAAAAGCTTCATGGATGTATTGAGCAAAGAAATGGGCCTAAAATCAGAGACTCTAGTAGGTCCATCCTTCTTTGGCAGCAAGGTGATGAAAGAGCCATTGATGCTCTACAGACATATGTTTCCATTGTAATAATTATTCACATAAATCATAGAAGTCTGCTTAATAATAGGCCAACACTTCTTAATGAAATCAGTATTAAAACCATTTGGTCCAGGAGACTTATCAGTTGTGATATTTTTGATGACTTGATCAATTTCCTCAATAATGAAGGGTTCCTCTAGACCCTTTAATTCTGAATCAGGCTGTAAAAGCTCATTGAGATTATGGTGCATGCCTTGAAACTTTGAAGTCCCCAATCTATCCTTATAAGCTTCCCAGAGCAAATCAGCCTTAAGTTGATGTTCAGAAAAAATCTGTCCTTGCTCATTTTCTAAAGTAGTGATTAAATTCCTTCTATGCTTGATGGTGGCATTGGCATGAAAGAACTTAATTCCTGCATCCCCAAATTTAACCCATTTGATTGTCCCCCTCTGCTTCCAATAGATTTTCTAATGCTGTAAGAGCTTTAAGCTTTCCCTCCAACAACACTTTGAATTCCATTCCCAGGTAGATAAATTTCTAAGCTCTTCTAGGATTGAGAAAAAATCAGAACTAGTTTCACATTGCTAATATTACTCTTCAAACTTGAAAGATGTGCCTGCCAAGCTTTGAGTACCCCTCTGAGGATTTTAACTTGCCGAGATAATCTTTACCTTATCTTAATGATAGGTAGGCACATTCCAGCCATGTTGCACTACTTGCATAAAATATTCATACTCCATCAAATAGTTTTCAAACCTAAAGATTCTTCCTTTCGGGATGTTGGTACTGATGCTAACAACACAAAGTACACGATCAGAAGTCTCCGTAGCCATAGAAGAAATAGATGACTTTGGGTAGTTTAGTGTCCAATTGTTTGAGGTGAAAAACCAATCAAGTCGCTCCCAAAGAGGTGACTGCTGCTTATTTGTCCAAGTAAACTGCCTTCCTTGAAGAGGCAGGTCCACAAGACTTAAAGAACTTATTGCTTCATTGAACAGGAACATTTCATTCATATATCCACCAGGTTTATTCCTATTTTTAGGCTGCCTAATTAAATTTAAATCCCCAAGGACTAGCCAGTCAACCTCATAAGGCATCTGAATACCTTTAAATCAATCAATGAAGTCTCTTTTTCCATCTGAAGTACATGGTCCATACACATTAGTTAAGACCCAGTCAGCAGCATTATGTCTTGAATGGAACTCTACGGAAAGTGAGTATGCATTACTGAAAGCTAGGCTCCCTTCCAAAATAGCTGACTTTCAAATAGTGATGATGCCACCTGATGCTCCGTTAGAGGGAAGATATTCAAAAGCATCAAAGCTTGGTGGACAGAAATTTCTAATGAAATTGATATCAAAATGCTTTTTCTTATCTGAATTCCACAATTTTATCCTTGATAGAATTCCATTTCTTATCTGAATTTAAACCTCTAACATTCCAGCACATAACTTTCCTAGCTCTATGAATAGTAGCCATAAGCAAACATCATGCATGAAACACAGGTTGCATTGTCACAGACAAGCAAAATGAAAAGGCCAAGCCACAAATACCAAAAGCAGAAGCTAAGAAGAGTGAAATTATTATAGACCCAAATCAAAAGGAAGCAAAAGTTCAAAATAAAGGACCTCAACTCCAGGAGACCGTGAACTAATAACCTGCTCCATGCACTTATTGAATTACTTCTTGGGCTACTTCCTGATGCTCTTCTTAGTCTTAAGAGCATCATCTTCCTTTGGTGCAGGTTTTCTACTAGCTGGCTTCTTCCCACCAGGGCCAGCTACCTTCTTTTTCTTCAAAAGAGCTTCATCAGTTAACGGGGGCCCATCAATCTTGCTGAAGGATTCACCCAGGTTCCTAACCACAGAGGGAGGGAGGACGGGTGGCTTCATGGAACAACCAATACAGTTAGAATGAGGACAACCAGATGATTTAAAACACTTGAGTTGATCCTTTTTTCTTTCACTTCTTCTAAGGTCATAATCTACCACTAATGCTAAAGTCTTGAAATTGGCAGCTTGATCTAGAAAAGCCTGCGACCAAGGACAAGTATAAGGTGAAATTCTGGCCTTGATTTTTTTCTGGAGGTGTAATGGGAGAGGCCTGCTTAGAAACCACCTGTTTCCCTTCCTGCTATTACCAATAAGAGGACTAAAAGTGAAGTTCTGATCAGACTCTTGGAGCAAAGACTCAGCAGATGGCAAATAATTTAGGCAGTCAATTGTAGAGGAGCTGGGACATGCTCCTAGGATGTTGAAATGGGTAGAGTTCATATGAGGGGCTTGAAAGGCTTCTAAAGCTTCAGAGGTGAGAAAAGATTTAGCCCAGTCAAAGCTACCAGGATGCAAGAGCATGGCAGTGAAGAAATCAGGCCACTGTTTTGGCACATTGACATATGGAGCTCTTAACCCTAGAGCTGGGTGTTGTGCCCAAGCTCTGATAGCATTGGTATTTTGTTTCTAGGCCTGCCTTTCAACAAAGTCAGGATCAGCTTCAGGCTGAATCAGTTGGACTATACCTAATTGCATCTGATTATTGCCTTATCCCTGTCGGTGTTTCAGACCAGCAACCCGCCTAGGGGGTACCCTAGGTGGTCTTTTATGCGGTAAGGGTCGTCGAGAATCAAGGAATCAATGGTGACACAAGGAACACGATTTAGACAGGTTTGGGCCGCTAGATCGCGTAATACCCTACGTCCTGTGTGTTGGTTTGTATTTGATGAACTGGAGTTATTCTCCTCTGTTGAGGTTGGGTGTTGAGAGGGGTCCCTGCCCACCCTTATATACACGGGAGGGCAGGGTTACAAGTCTGAGTCCTAGTCGGGTACTATTACAGAGTTCTACTCGGTAATGGCCCGAGTAGTTTTCCATAAACATACTTGACTAATCCGAGTAGGATACGTCCATCCTTGTTCTGATCTTGTCCGAGTACGTCCCTTGGTGGGCCGTCCAAGGCCTACTCGTGGACCTGGGGTGTATGCCCGACAAGCCCCCGAGTACTTTGTAGTCGTGCGCCACAGTCTTGGGCACTGCGGGCACTATCCGAGTAGCTAGTCATAGAGGTTGTAGACTGAAGTGCTCGAGTACTGTCGCGTGGCTGGAAGGTACTCTTTTTGCTCCTTCGAGTTGTTTCCGTCTGAGTAATTTTATATGGTAGTGCGATGTCAATCGCACTCCATATGGAGTAGCCCCCGAGCTTTAGGTTGAGTCGAAGAGTCAAGCTTAGGGTCAAACCAGCTTTTGTCCATTTCCCCTTGGAGATCTTGGAAAAAAAACAAAAAAACTGACCAACGAGTATGGTACCCGTAGCCCCCGAGCACTTGGGCGATCTCTGTCGTTGAAGTGGTCAGCAGTCCGTTGAAAAGAGTAGCCGTTGAGTGTTAAAGGCAATTAATCTGCAATTAATCTGTCCGTTGCGCAACTGACGCATGAAAACCAGAGGTGGCGGAGATAAAACTGGAGGGCCCCCTTTTGGTTAGGTTTACCCCCTGCAGTAATCAGATTTGTTTTTCTTCCTCCCCTGTGCCTCTGCTCCACGCTTGCGCCGTCGCAATTGCCAAGTACCGCCGCCGCCATTGCTCCCCTTTGAGAGAGATCCGAGAGTGAGTGCCTTTTGCTGAGGTTGAAATCGGCGGATGCGCACCAAGAAGATGGGCAAGAAACCCGAGAAGATCTAGGGCAAGGCTCCGGCGGCGGGCAAGGTGAAGTCCAAAAAGGGGAAAGAACTGGTGCTGCTGGCGCCGAAGGTGGGGCCGACAAATCAGACTGCGCTGTCGCCGCCTGGAGTGACGTGGCAGCATTCGGTGATGAAGGAGGAGGCCGTGCAAGCACTAGTCGATGCCAAGCTTCTTCAGCCGAAGGAAATACTCGAGTGGCGCCCAGCTTTTCCAAATGCGTGGCAATTTGAGGAACATCCAGGCGAGACAGTGATGCTCGCGCACTTTGTGGAGAGGGGGTTGGCAGTGCCCACCTCCGATTTCTTCAGAGGTATCCTCGAGTACTATAAGCTTCAACTCGTGCATTTGAACCCCAATGGTGTACTGCATATGTCGATTTTTGTGCACCTCTGTGAGGTTTACTTGGGAGTTCCTCCGAGCCTTGAGTTGTTTAGGAAGTTGTTCCGTTGTAAGCCTCAGTCAAGTGCACAAAGGATAGAAGTCTTCGGGGGTGCCGGGTTCCAACTCAGGAACTCGGGCGCATATATTGAGTATAATCTGACTGACTCCCATGGGGAGTGGAAAAAAGGATGGTTCTACATCAGGAACCATGAACCTCGCTTGCCTGTGGTGACTGATCACACGCCCAAGCATGCAGAGAACTGGGTGAGCGAACCCGAAGACACCCCGGAACTTGACCACTTGATGCAACAGATTACCAAGTTGAAGCCACTCGGTCTTACTGGAATTAATGTGGCAGCCAGTTTTCTGAAGAGAAGAGTCCAGCCGCTTCAGAAACGTGCTCACTCGGGAAGTGAGTACACAGGTCTTAAAGATCCATCGCGTATGGCCGATGAGGATATATCCGATGATGATGTAGAGGTGCTTCTGACCAAGTTCTTCAGGAACTATCAGGGAGTACCAGTAATCCCTACGGCCCTTCGTCAATATGACGCCTGGTATGAGCCAGAAGTGGTATATCTTTTGCACCTGACTTGTTCTCTTTTGACTTATGTGATATTTTTTTGTTAATACCGACTTGTTGTTTGTAGTCTCGAGTTCTTGCCAGCTACTTTGCGCAGTCGGAAGAAGAGTCAGAAGCTGTTGTTGAGGAGTCGAAGGACGAGCCTTCTCCTCCTGTCAAGAGACGCAGAGTAGTCCGCAAGATGTCTGCGGCTAAGTTTGCTTCAACCCCTGAGAAGTCTCGGGGCACCAAGGTATGTAGTCGTGAACGTATCTATAGCTGATGAATTTGAACTTGCTATTGACTAATTCGACTTTGTCATAAAGAATGTTGACATGGCGCTTGGTGGTGATGAGGCTGCTTCTGAAGAAGTAGTCGTATCCGACCCAGATGTTGGTGATGTATCAGTTGATATGGTGCCGGAGAAAGTACCATCGACAGAAGTTGGAGTAGCCCCTGAGCTATCCACAGCGGCTCCATCGGCTGCCATGCTGCCCGTTGCTGACCAAGCAGTCCTAGGGCTGCCTGCTGGAGTAGCGGGTGTTGCAAAGGAGGTGTCGCCAGTACTTGCTACTGGTACTTTGCTGTCCAATGTGATCACTAGTGGTAAGCATTGTCCCTTCCGATTGTATTTGTTTGAGTGGTACTGTAGTCTTGACTTCGGCTTTGTAGGCCTTGGCGAGAAGACAGCGCCGGTAGCTATTCCCGCGGCGCCCAGTACTCACCCGCCTATCGCCGAGAAGAAACGTGTGCGATTGCTGCCACGTTCAACCCAGTGAGCTTTCTTGTCTATTTGAATGACTTTGAGTTGGCTTGAAATCACGTAGTGATGCATTTTGGTGCAGAGATGTAAAGGAAACTATCCCTGTAGAAACAGGGGTAGGGTCGGATCCCTCGACTACAATATCTGTTCCTTTTGAGGATTTAGTCGTTGAGGAGGTGCTCGGGGTTGACGCCGGTCGTCTTGGAGCTACCATGTTAATGCTCCAAGATGTCATCCGTTTGATGGAAGTTCCCGCCGCTGCATTGGGCTCAAGAAGTGCTGCGTTATCAACATCTACTGGCGGATCGCTGGCCGTAGTGGGTGTTGAAAAAGCCAAACAAGCGACTCCTCCAGGTATGTCTCTGTAGTCTTTTTATTGTAGTCATAGCAGGTAGCTGACATGATAAATGTTGTAGGTGCCACTCTGGGTACGATTCCTCATCTTGCGGAGAGTACCCAAAGACCAGTACTTAGCCTGCCCTCTGACTTGGAGTTCCAGAGGGCCATCGATATTTTCCAGGGCTTCCAAGTAGATTTCCTTGTTGAGTTGTCGCATTAACCGAGTAGTTGTGAGGCTTTTAAACTCACTATTCCATACTCGAACCTTTTCAGGAACGAAGTCATCAACTGGAGCAGGAATGTGTCCGACTAATAGAAGCTCTGAGGGTTCATGAAGTTGGAGCGAAATCTTTTGCTGTGAAGCGTACGGATCATGCGGTCCTGCAGCAAAAACTGGAGAGCCGCTACAAGTCGCTGAACAAGAAGTATCAGGGTAAGTATTTTGCCTACTCTGAGTATGCCCAACTGTAGTCGGCTGTGATTTGAACGTGTTGTCTTGTAGATCTCAAGAAGAAAGAGGTGGTTGCACGGAGCCAAGTTATCGACTGGAGAAACGCGCACGACCGAGTGGCGGATGAAGCCGAACATCTTTGGGCTGCACTGATGGAAGCACAGGCTACTTGCGAACATCAGCGGGACCGAAAGATGCAAAATGGCTTGATGCTTGCCATGGCCATGGTTGCATGCAGAGATCATGCCCAGACCATGGGAAGACTTCAGGGCGAACTCCAAGAGCTGTCTGTAGCAGCTGAAGACTTGGTGAACGCCATAGCCCCCGTGGAAGAAGGCGTAGGGCTGCAATCACTAGTCGAGCGATTGAAGGCTGCCCCGAGTAGAGTGGCGGGACTCTGCAAAACTATTTGCAAATAGGTCCTTGCAGTTGTGAAGTCCTACTATCCGAGGGCAGACTTGGTGGCAGCTGGTGATGGCGTGGCTCGCAACTGCACAGAAGAAGCATATGCGCAGTACCTCAAGGAGGCGGAGCCTATTGCATCGAAGATGTCGGAGTTTGTCTCTTTAGAAGAGCCTTGAGCTTTGTATGTACTCTTGTATTTGTGTCGAGTACTTTGAACGATACTTTTGATAAATGAATACTTGGCCATTGGACTTGTTGCTTGAAGTTTGTTGTCTTGCGAAGAGTAGTTTCACTCCATCTTGTCCGACCCAAAGTGCTAGAGTCGGCTGGGCCTAACCTTCTAGGGGAGGAGCTCCGTCTTGCCCGACCCTGAGTCTTGGGGTCGGCTAAGCCTGACCCCTTCGAGGGTGGAAACTCCGCTTCGCCCGACCCTGAGTCCTGGGGTCAGGTGCGGCCGACCCTTTGGGGGAGTAGCTCCACTTCGCCCGACCCTGAGGGGTGAAACTCCGCCTCGCCCGACCCTGAGTCCGGGGGTCGGGTGCATCTGACCCCTGAGCAGAGGGTTGGAGTAGTCCAAGCCCCCAAGATAATGGTGAGAACGTGGGCCACGGTTGGCTTTGGAGTAGTTCCGAGTGTCGAGTAGTCGTAATGCTGTCGAGTACTCATCTTTTGAGGGACACGGGTGTACTGTACTCCTTTGTCCTTTGTGGATGCACGGGTGTATTGTGCTCTTTTGTCCTTTGCAGCGTGAGTACCATCACGTGGACAGAGTCAGGAGTCGTCAGAATCATTGATCACGGGCGCATAGTAACTCTTGGGCAGGTGGTAGTTGCAGCTTTCGGCTATAAATAGAGCCATCTAGAGAGCGAACCAAACCAAGTTTCTGAGTGACAATGGATTGCCTTCGGTTGCTTTTGTTTGAGTGTAGAGAGCCATCAAAGAGTGCACCGGTGCTAGAAGATTCCTCGTAGATTGAGGCCACCTTCCCTCCACAGACTCCTGCACTCGTAGGGATAGCCGTGATGCTAGAAGAATCCTCGTAGGAGATTTCGTCGCACGCCTCATCTTGCAGCTCGTGATCCAGTGGAGTACGCGCTAGAATTCGCGAGTGATGGGTGATGAGTGCCGCGGTCTTCATCCCACTCTCTGAGAGGTGGAGGTGTGGCCGTAGATTGGATTGGCTCCGCAAGGCTAGCAAAAGAGCAGCCTTGGTTCTCTCTAAGCGCGTCGTGCCGGATTCATCGTTGCCGTTGTCAAGGCAGTGGCAATGCTGGAGTTCCTAGCGTTGCCTTGGGTAGAGGACCTGGATATGGCTGTGTTTTGCATAGCTTCCTTACGTGTGGGCCCTTCCCCTTGTGGTCAGCGGACCTGAGTGGCCTTGTGATATAGTAAAAGCCTGAGGCTTAAATGCAGCCCGCCAGTAGGCAGTTGCTTGTAGTCTTTGTGTATTCCGAGTACTTGTACTCGTATGTAACCTGATGTATCCTTGTTTCAGTAAATAAATATTGATACGGAGATTTTGTACCAGGGCAGTGATCCTTGTTGAGTTGATGACTCTTGTCAAAGCTGAGGTATCTTGAAGTCGGTAGTCGGGAAGTTAGCATGAGTAGTCATCATGAGTTATTGCTTTGAAGCGATTAATCAGATGCTTCTATGGGTAATAGCGACAGAGATGTTCTATATTCCAAGAGTTTGGTACTTGTTCTCCTGAAAGCTCTTAGAGTCTGTAAGATCCAGGTCCCGTAACCTTTGATATGATGTAAGGACCTTCCCATGGTGAATTGAGTTTATGCAACCCTGACGTGTCTTGGATACGCTTAAGGACCATATCGCCCGAGTTGAAAGATCTTTCCTTGACGTTGCGGTCGTGGTAACGCCTTAAACCGTCAAGGTATCTGGCAGATTGCACTAGTGTTGCGCATCTTGTTTCTTCTAGGCTGTCTATATCTGTTCGTCATGTTTCTATTGCTAGTTCTTCGACGTATTGTTCAACGGATGGAGATTGCCACATGATGTCAGCGGGTAATATGGCTTCCGAGCCATATACCAGGAAATAGGGTGATAGCCCCGTAGTCTTGCACAGTTGGGTACGGAGGCCCCACAAAGCATTTGGTAACTCTTTGAGCCATTTGCCACCTCTGGTGTTGCCAACGCCATGTAGTCTTTTCTTCAGGACGTCGAGTATCATGCCATTAGCACGCTCGACTTGTCCGTTGGCTCGCGGGTGAGCGACCAAGACATAGCGGATGTCGATGCCGCTGTTCTCGCAATATTCCCAAAAGTCGTGATTATTGAAGTTTGACCCTAGGTCTGTGATAATCCTGTTGGGAAAACTGTAGCGGTGTACGATTTCATCCAAGAAGTCGAGGACCCGGTCTGCCTTGGGGCAAGTGACCGGTTTGACCTCGATCCATTTGGTGAATTTGTCGATTGCCACGAGTACTCTGTTGAATCCTCCTGGCGTAGTTGGTAACGGACCTATCATGTCGAGCCCCCAGCAGGCAAACGGCCATGTTGGAGGTATTGTGACTAGCTTGTAGGCTGGTACATGTTGCTGTTTTGTGAAGAATTGACAACCTTTGCATTTCTGAACTAGTTGTTTGGCGTCAGCCAGAGCCATTGGCCAGTAGAAGCCTGCTCTAAAAGCCTTGCCAACTAGTGTCCTCGAAGAGGCGTGGTTGCCACAGATTCCTCTATGAATCTCTTCTAGGATTTCGTGGCCATCTTCTCTGGTGACACACTTCATGAGTACTCCAGACGATGCACCCTTTCTGTAGAAGCTTGTCTCCGATGAGAACGTAATTTTTTACTCACCGGGAGATTTGCTCAGCCTTATTCTTGTTGGATGGTAACTGGTGATCTTTGATGTAGTCGATGAAGGGCGTCCTCCAGTCAACTTCTATCATCATGATTTCTCGGGAGATATCAGCAGTCGGGAGTGCTGGCGGTGTGACTTGGTCGGATATGGACGACTTGCGCAGTTCGTGTACGAAAATTCCTGCTGGAACTTCTGCACGAGTCAAGCCCATTTTGGATAAGACGTCGGCAGCAACGTTGTTGTCGCGGATGATGTGATGAAATTCCAAGCCTGAGAACTTGTTTTCCAGTTTGCGGACTTCTTTGCAATAAGCGTCCATGTTGTCCTTGTTCCGGTCCCACTCGTCATTGACCTGGTCTATAACGACTAGAGAGTCATTGTACACCAGTAGTCGTTTGATGCCGAGGGAGATTGCGAGGCGAAGGCCGTGTAGCAGTGCTTCGTACTTGGCTTCGTTATTAGATGCTTCCCAGAATATTTACAGCACGTTCTTGAGCTGGTCTCCCCTGGGGGAGATGAGTAATACGCCTGTGCCGGCTCCTTCAAATTTGAGGGATCCATCGAAGTACATTACCAAATGTTCTGGTCGTTCGAATGGTGTTGGAACTTGATTTTCAGTCCATTCAGCTATGAAGTCGACCAAAGCCTGGGACTTGATGGCTGTCCTTGGATTGAAGTTCAACGTGAGAGCTCCGAGTTCAACTAACCCTTTGGAGATTCTACCTGTGGCATCTCTGTTGTGGAGAATTTCGCCGAGCGGGAAGTCGGAGATGACTGTGATGTTGTGCTCTTGGAAGTAATGGCGCAGCTTCCAGGAAGTGAGCAAAATAGCGTATAAGAGCTTTTGTATCGGTGAATACCAAGTTTTGGAGTCCAAGAGTACTTCGTTGATGAAGTAGACAGGTCGTTGGACCTTGTAAGCGTGGCTCGGTTCAGACTGTTCGACTACTATTGCCGTGCTGATGACATGAGTAGTAGCTGAGAGGTATAGGAGCAAGTCTTCATTCGGAGAAGGAGCAGTGAGTACAGGAGGCTTTGACAAAAAGTCTTTGAGTTGTGTTAGTGCCTCATCTACCTCTTTCGTCCATTTGAACTTGTTCTGGCATTTGAGAAGCTTGAAGAAGGGTAGTCCCCGTTCTCCAAGTCTCGAGATGAACCGGTTGAGAGCGGCCATGCAACCTGTGAGTTTCTGCACATCCTTAATGCTGGCTGGTGCCTGCATGTTTGTGATGGCAGATATTTTTTCCGTGTTGGCCTCAATGCCGCGATGGCTAATGATGAACCCAAGTAGCTTACCGGAAGGTACTCCAAAGACGCGCTTAGTAGGATTGAGTTTCCATCGGACAACGCGGAGACTAGAGAAAGTTTCCTCCAAGTCAGCAAAGAGTTCCTCCCGGTTTCTTATTTTGACGACAACATCGTCGACATAAGCTTCAACATTGCGGTGAAGTTGCCTTTCGAAGCACATCTGTATGGCCCTTTGATAAGTTGCTCCTGCATTTTTTAGTCCGAAGGATATTGTTTTGTAGCAGAAAGCTCCGAAGGGCGTGATGAACGCTGTTTTGGCTTGATCTTCTTCTTTGAGGCTTATCTGTGATAGCCAGAGTAGCAGTCGAGAAAGCATAGCAAAGCGCACCCAGCGGTGGAGTCAACCACCTGATCGATCCTGGGTAGCCCGAAAGGGTCTTTTGGGCAGTGTTTGTTGAGGTCGGTGTAGTCAACACACATTCTCCATTCGTTATTTTTCTTACGAACAAGCACAGGATTGGCGAGCCAGTCAGGATGAAAGACTTCTTTGATGAACCCTGCCGCGAGTAGCTTAGCTAACTCTTTTTTGATTGCTTCTCGTCTGTCCTGAGCGAACCGGTGTAGTCGTTGCCGTTTTGGAGTAGCTTTGGGATCAACATTGAGAGAATGTTCAATCAGTTCCTTGGGCACACCCGGCATGTCCGCCGGTTTCCAATCGAAGATATCATGGTTAGCTTGAAGGAAGCTGACAAGCGCGAATTCCTATTTAGGATCTAGCCCTGTTTCGATTAGGGCTGTCTTGGAAGGATCACCTGTCTGGAGGTCAACTGATTTGAAGTCTTGCTCACTGGCGGGTTTCACCTTTGTGGACCCCGACTTGTTTTCCAGGATCTCTAGTTCGGTTGGATTGACCTTCTTTGAAGCTGTGAAGACTTGTTGTGTGAGACTGGGTGCTTGAGTAGTCGCAGCAATTTCCACGGCTTCAGTGTCACATTCGTAGGATCGCCGTAGATCTCCTCGTTGCGTGAGCTCCCCCTTGGGGCCTGGCATTTTGAGTACCAGGTAGACATAATGTGGTATGGCCATGAACTTGGCGAGTGCTGGCCGTCCGAGTATAGCATGGTAAGATGTCTCGAAGTCTGCGACTTCGAATCTGATGTACTCAGTACGGTAGTGTTCTTTAGTGCCGAAGGTGACTGGAAGGACAATTTGTCCTAGTGGTATAGCCGCGTTTCCAGGCACAATGCCGTAGAAAGGTGAATCCGTTGGGGTAAGCATTTCAGTAACGTCAAGGCACATCTTCCTTAATGTCTTGGCGAAGATAACGTTGAGGCCGCTTCCTCCATCGATGAGTACTTTGGTTAACTTTGATCCTGCCACGACTGGATCCAGGACTAGTGGGAAACAGCCTGGTTCTAAAAATTTTATCCATTGATCTTTTCTGCTGAAAGATGGAACTTCTGACCATTTTAACGGTGTAGGGTCCGTTGGTTTGATGGCCATGATCTCCCTGAGTACGAGTTTGTTGGCTCGCTTGGATGCAGTGCTTTGGATACCACCAAAAATGACGTTGACGGTTTTTTAAGCTGTCTGGAACTCGCCTTCTTCATCTTCGTCGTTGCGGGCTTTATTCTTACCCTTATCTCTATTCTTGGTGTACTCTTCAAGGGGTGATGGTGCGGGTAAGTCTTGCATGACTCGGCGCATGCTGTAGCAGTCTATCGCCGAGTGCTTGCTAGTCGGATGCCATGGGCACTGCTTTTTGAGTAGCTCAGTGAAGGTTGGCCCTTCATCATTTCTGCGGTGTCCCTTTTTCCCAGAGTTGGTCATGGCGGCAACAGTGTTGTCGGGATTCCATTTGCGATTGTGGTTACTCGAATAGGTGTTCCGAGCATCGTTATGCCGAGTTCTATCTGGGTCATTATTGTGGTTGTTGTTGCGTTCGCGGTTACGGTGGGAGCCGAACTGTTCTTGCTCTTTGTCTTCTTCATCCGCCCACTATTGCACCATGACTTTGAGTTCTTTGACATCAGCTGGTCGTCGGCGACCAAAGTCTTGGTATGTTCGTCGATCATAGAGTCCATTCTGGAAGCACTCAATGATGTCTGTTTCGGAGATGTCAACTATGGTAGCCTTCTTTTCGAAGAACCGTCACAGATAGTCGCGTAGGGTCTCGCCTTCTTTTTGCTTAATTTGACTTAAGTCGATCTTGTTGCCTAGTCTAGCCATGGAGCCGGCGAAGTTGTTGGTGAAAGCCTTTGTCAAGTCTGCCCAAGAGTCAATGGACTTGGGTTTGAGTGACTCAAGCCAGGTCAATGGTGCGGGTTCCATGCATATGGGGAAATGGATAACTTTGGTGTTGTTATTGCCCCCGGCTACTTGGACAGCTAGCGAGTAACATCGTAGCCATTGAATTGGGTCTTGCTTGCCATCATACTTGGTGATTCCGGTTGGCTTGAACTTATTGGGTAATTTTGTTTTCATTACCCAGTTGTTGAAAGCAGGAAAATGGTTGTAGCTGTCGACTTCCTGTTCGCGCCAACTGTTGAGAATTTCTCGCAAATCACTGAAGTTGGACATTTCGTGGTTCTTCCGAGTAGGGCGGATGTTTTTAACCGAGTTGGTGCAGCTGACCTCACCAATATCCTTATGTCGAGCAGGGGCCTTATGCTTGCTTGGACCTTGGCTGTGTTGTCGAGGTTGGTTGACTGCGGTATCGTTTTGTGGGGTGGTGTTATTGTCTGCAGCTCCCCTGCTATTTTCTTGATGAGCTGTGATGCGAGGAACAGATGGGATTGGCAATTCTTTGTCGAGTAGCTTGTAAGCTTGCTCCGTGAGTTGTGCGATCAGTCCGTTGCCGCGCTGCACGAGTTGAGTTGTGACTGCGTTATCCTTATCCTGAGGCATCAATGTGTTAAAAGGTTGATTGAGGCGATAGCCACGAGTGGAGTATTGTGCTCCTGAGCCTGGACTGCGTTGAAAGCCCTTTCAAGATTTGTAATGGGAATATTTGTAGCCGTCAACTGTCGTCGCTCGACTCGAGTAGCATTGTGCGCCCTTCTTTGGTTGCGCTGCTCGGAGGTTTCACCGTGAGGGGCGTCAACTGTAGACTCATCCTCAGAGATGTTGTCGATTTGTGCTAATCGCCTGGGGGTTCTGTTCTGGCTAGTACCCGGGTTGTTATTCTGAGTAATAACAAGTATCTCCCTGTCTGGGTAGTAGCTTCTAGAGTTTGATGTTGCAATCTCTGTGGAACTTTCCTCGTGGTTGGAAGTGAGTGGAACGCCTTCTTGATATGGTAGGTTGTCTATATGGGCGACGAGGCGCGAGTCGTAGTCACGGTCAAGAAGAGGTGGTCGCAATCCCGGCCAGTGGATGAATCTGCCTTGTGATGTCGAAGTTATTACCAATCCTTGGGCTGGACCAGATAATGGTATCTCTGGTGAATAGGACGAGTCGGAGTCGACGTCTTCGTCATGCCCGAGTTTAAATCGGGTTCGAGTAAGGAAACCTTGGTGGACTTTGGTTGCGTTGCGGAGTCCGTGCGGGAACCGCTTTGAAGTCAAAACCGACGTGGACACTGGCTGGGACTGACTAGTCCGAGGCGAGTCCGACCCTGAGTCCTGGGGTCGGCTGAGGCCGACTCTTTGAGGATGGAACTCCGCCTCGCCCGACCCTGAGTTCTGGGGTCGGGTGCGGCCGACCCTTTGGGGGAGTAGCTCTGCTTCGCCCGACCCTGAGGGGTGAAACTCCGCCTCTCCTGACCCTAAGTCTTGGGGTCGGGTGCGCCCGACCCCTGAGCAGAGGGTTGGAGTAGTCTGAGGCGAAGTCGAATCCGACGCGTAGTCGAACTCGAACTCGTCGACTTTGAAATCTTGGTTTTTTCTGATCAGATTTTCTGGTTCCTTCTCCTGAACGTCGACGATCTGGGGCCGGAACGATCCCGAGCCTTCGGCGACGCAAAGCCAGGATCCAAAAACGAAGGTGGCGCTGGCTTCGATGAAGAAAACGGGCCTGATGATGACCTTTGCCATTGAGTTCGCGCTGAGAAACTCGACGAGTTCCCCTACCTGGCGCGCCAACTATTGGTATTTTAGACCGGCAACCCGCCTAGGGGGTACCCTAGGTGTCCTTTTATGCAGTAAGGGTCGTCGAGAATCAAGGAATCAATGGTGATGCAAGGAACATGATTTAGACAGGTTCGGGCCGCTAGATCGCGTAATACCCTACGTCCTGTGTGTTGGTTTGTATTTGATGAACTGGAGTTGTTCTCCTCTGTTGAGGTTGGGTATTGAGAGGGGTCCCTACCCGCCCTTATATACATGGGAGGGCAGGGTTACAAGTCTGAGTCCTAGTCGGGTACTATTACAGAGTTCTACTCGGTAATAGCTCGAGTAGTTTTCCATAAACATACTTGACTAGTCCGAGTAGGATACGCCCATCCTTGTTCTGATCTTGTCCGAGTACGTCCCTTGGTGGGCCGTCCAAGGCCTACTCGTGGACCTGGGGTGTATGCCCGACAATCCCCCACCATTATCAGGAGCATTCTGTTCAAATTGATCAACAAGGTTAGCTTCTGGAACTTCATCTGGTAGGACTTGCAGTGGAACACCATTATCCATTAGAATAAACACCTCCACCTGATTAACTTCATTTAAGTCATGCAACTATATATGCTGCTCACTTTCATTAGAAGAATTTCCAGCCTCAATCACTTGAGCTTGTTCTCCATTTTTCAATTTCCACCTCAATGTCCCTTGCTGCTTGAATTAAGTCTTCAATGCCACCAAGATCCTCATCCATGGGCATGTTCAGATCAATGGCCTCCTCTTGATTGTCATTCTGAATGAAATCATTGAGCTCCAGAAAAGGCTCACCAGGGATAGGTACAGGCATCAGTCCAATGAATGTCCCATCAACCTCTTGCTGAACTCCAGGCTCATTTTGCACAATGACAACACTAGCTTGAGGAGCATTCAACCTAGTTGGCCACTGGCCCCAATTATTACCATTACCCTGGAGATTCCCATTAGCAATATCATTAGCCTCATCATCACCATTAGCATTGTCATTAGCATTAGCTGCATTCTGAGCCTCATTATTACCATGTCCATTAGCATCCATATGTGGAGGCCCATTGCCTGGCTGACCAAAACCAAATATTGAAATAGGTTGGGCTGAATTTCATCTTGACCAAGTGGCTGATCTTCATCAGAAAGTGCACCTCCCAACATATTGCTTGCAAAATCTCACATTGAGCTGTCCAGGATTCCCCATCAAATCCTTCCCCATCAGAGCAAACTATGAACCAGGGAATTTCCTCAAGATTAACCACTCTTGCTTTAACTAACACCCTTGCTAGGATCTTCTTCCCAAGACAACAATTTCCCGAAATCAGCTAAAGCTTTTACAATATCCTTTTAGGTCAAAAAATTATTATTAAATCCCAGAAGCATTAGCCAGACTTCATAATTCATATTAACAGACTTATTATTCCAACCTTTAGTATGCTCCACAAAAGAAATTCTCATATCACCATAATTATGTGGGCTACCCTAAATTAAGAAGTCCCTATCATGAAAATGATTGAAACGTACAAAGGCCTAGCTAAAGGGACACGACTGAATAGTGCAATAGCCTATATGCTTCTGATTCCTCAAGAAGTCATCCAACACTTCCCTAACAGATTGAAAGGATACCTGATGTTCTGGTAGTGACTCAATTGAGATAATAGCGAGATCATTGTTCCTGCCACGGAGCTGTCCTAGAACCACCCTGGACATCACCTTCCTATGAGGAATCATCACCCAATTGTAGTTTAGGGGCATGAAAGACATTGGGTCAACAAACTTGTAGGCCATGATCGACCTGTGATGATCAGATTCCACCAAGGGAGGCGGTACTGTAGCAGCGATTGGGGTTTTCTCAGTGACAGTGGGAGGCTGCGAACCTGCTCTAGTGGGTTGATCAAAAATAGAAGAAGGTAAGAATCTAGTTGGTATGGGGGTACTCGGGGCTAGCTGGAGCTCAAGGCCAGCGTCGCAAGGTAAGGTAGGAGATGGCTGTGCAGTCGACGAAGCTAGCGAGGAAGAGAACAGGGGCAAGGTAGGCGAGGGAGTAATCACTGCCGAAGATGAAGGGTCGGTTGTCTCAGGGCAGGAAAGTTTCTATTGACGATCATTAAGAACCAGATATGACCATCAATATGCTCAAGAACAAAGGAGGATTGGCATTTCTTACACGCATATTTAGTTAAAAATAATGTAGTTCTACATGTACTTAGAGAATATTTAGTTACATGTGAATAAACACAAAAGGAATGAGAAAACACACTCCCATAGCGAAGAAACACAACTTCAACCAATGAGAGATCACCACATGGGCAGCACATGGGTTGAAGGGCCCACAAACAGCCTCAAACCACCTCAACACCGCATCAAGACCAAGCACCACCTTCTGGACCCACATGTCAGACTACCAGGCGAAGGCAGTTCCAAGGGGGGCCACCAAAGGTTCGGCCGAACCCTTGGATCGGCCGAACAGCCTCTAGCTCCCCTCGTGATCTGCTTCCACATGGTGGCGGTTGACGGCTTCCCTATGTCAGATAGGGATGGTTCCCCAAATATTCCCTTGTGTAACTGTCTCTATGAGCTATAAATAGAGGGGTGTGCTCTCCTCTCTCACACACACCACAAGTTGAACACTCTCTCCCTCATAGTTTCCAAGTTAGTGGAGTTAGACTAGAGTAGCTCCACTTCAGGGTTCTAGGTCTTCTTGGAGTTCATGGTATGGCTCTTGTATCTTACATTCCTAGGTTGAATTTATTATATTAAAGTATTCATATTGTTTATATAATGTTATGCTTGGTTCTTCTATGCATGAGTTAGTCTTATACCCTTACTATGTTGATATGCTAGGCTTATATGCTTGTATGCTAGTTGCATAACCTTGCTATCGTAGTATAGTCTTATATGCTCTCATGTGTGCCTTTAGACCAAGCTATAGTACATACCTTGTGTGCGTATATACCATGTATAGGCTAGTCGATCTATGCCATGGCATCGGTTCAATGGGCATGTCTATGGTGGTTTGAGCCTTTGTTACAATAGCTCGGGATGGCTGAAGTGTTGTTAAGAATGCAAGTATGGTGCTTGGATTGCTTAGCTTTATTGGATATGAGTTTACCCCATAGGTTGCTAGGGGTAGGCGGCAGTTGGTGACAGTTTTGTTTGTCCTTTGTAATCCCCCACGTTCGGGTACACTGTAGGAGTTCAGAAATTCGCAATAACTGTGCTGGTACCCTGGTACAGGTACTGTCTTCCCGTAGTGCCTGGTATGTATACAATGTGTATGTATGTTATTGCTTGTATGATCTGTGCAGTATATAGAAAGTACATATGAACCTAGAGCTAACTCTTAGTCCTTCTTCCTAGTTTAGTTATCTTGAGATGATTCTTGTGTCTGTCACACTACCCTATTGTTGACGCCAGATTTCGTCACTAGTAAAATCGGCGCCAAGAAGAGAGGGAATCGGAGAAGCACAGTTGGGAATCGGTCAAATGGTGCTACAGTGCGACATCGGCCGATGACTTTTGTCTCGCTTCGGGTCGAACGTGCCGGAGTCCTAATCGGTTGCCTTTTGCCGATAAGGAATCGGCCGATTAGGAGGATGGGTTAGTTGGGCCTGTATGGGCTTGGAAAGGAATAAAAGGATGAGGGGGAGATCAGCCCATGAAGCGTGGAGTAACCAACCTAGCACGAATCGTGCTTGTAGATATTCGTTTTCTGTTTGAATTAGGGATAGAATTCTAGTCGGTTAAGAAGTTATCTGTACGGGGCTATAAATAGCTACCTTTGTAAATCTGTAATCATCAACAAATCAATACAACAAGCTACTTTTTCCTCGTACTTACTTTCAAGCAGGCGACTTCGCCATTACTTTCATCTTTTTCACGAGTTCGTGCGGGTTGGCAGGGCTGCATCATCTTGATCTCCGGCCGATTCTGTAAGTTCCGCTTATCGAGTAATATCTATGGCGTTAACTTCGGTGTATCGCTGTTGTTTCGTTTAGATTTATTCACTAGTTATCGATATTTACTAGAATCATAGGGTTTTGCCTGTTGTTCTAGTTTTATCACCAGTTATCCAGCTAGGAATCGGTAGTTTCGGCTTCATTCACTTTCTGCTATTAAATTCATCTATTGCCGATCAGATCTGTTCCTAGTGTTGTTATCGTAGCTTTGTATCGATTACTCTAGTTATTTTCTGTCTACAAGGCTACAGTGATCGGCTTGCCTATAGCCGATTTCTTTATTGCAGCAAATCGGCCGATTCGCTGATAAGCTCTCTCGAGATCGGAAACTTAGCCGATCGTGATTTCTGGACCTGACACGTATTCTTCCTTGCCAATCAATAGGTCAGATTGGCTGGCACGCCGCGCGAACCGCACGAGGGCAATCACCCGATTAGGAGCTAAGCAGATTCTCCCGGGTCGTGTGTCGGATGCTGGGATTCGGTTGACCGATTTCTAGCGCCAACACACTTTTGGCATGCCCGGTGGGACCAATACAACCGCCATCATGTCGAAAGCTGCTGAAGTCTCCGAAGATAACGTCATCGAGGTGACGGAAGCAGATCTGAAGGACGACCAGAAGGAAGAACTGGACAAGCATACGGCACAGTTCCGGAAAGCTTGCCTACAGTCTTTCAGTCGCTCCAGAAGCGGGGAGACTATCAAGAAGACTCCGTTCCCTGCTCCCCGCCAGATCACGATTTCTGAGGACTCGGACAAAATGGCCGATATGATTCAACAATCCATTTATCACGCCTTCGTTGATCAGTCCCCAGTACTTTCAAATATGGTGCACAACGTCGTTGTCAACTCCTTCGCTGGTGGGATACCTCAAGGATACAGGGGACCGACATATTTTCAGCCGATCCCACCAAACCAGAATTATTCGAATTCGGTTTCACAGCCGATCCAATTTTCTGTCGGGGGTTCAGGTGCTTCCTCGTCATCAGCTCCTATGGGGTATAACTCCATCCAACTGTCTTCTGCACCGTTCCCTCCAGTTAGCCCATCACCCTGGGGGGCACCTTCAGCCACGGTCGGTCAAAATCAATCGGCCAGTCAAGGAAGCCCTCCATTCCAGGCATCTTTTCAGGCGGCCACTCGGCCGACCGTACCGCCATACCAGCCTGTCGCTCCAGAGGTCAACAAGACAGCAGAGCTCATGCTATATGATGAAACGAGTGGCTCATTCAAACAGCCGATGTTCAATGCGCAACCGGCTTTCAATCAGATGCCACCTGCTTTCACTCAGCCTCAGATTATTCCGCCTCCGATTTACCAACACGTGCCGATACCTCAGCCAACGGCTCACCAGCAACAGCCAGATTGGTCTGCACGTATTGCGGAGGTGATGCAAGAACAATTCGGCTTAAAACCGAAAGTACAAACTTACACCTACAGAACACCATACCCGTCTACATATGACCTATTGCCGTTTCCCCATCGGTATAAAGTTCCTGACTTCACTAAGTTTTCGGGGATGGATGACACTTCGACCGTAGAGCACGTGAACAGATTCATCATCCAATGCGGGGAGGCAGCTACGCAGGATGCCCTACGGGTACGGTTGTTCTCTTCATCTCTGTCTGGTTTGGCCTTTCAGTGGTTCACGACATTGCCGCCAAACTCGATTATCACATGGGCCGATTTAGAAAGACAGTTCCACAAATACTTCTACGCCGGGGTGCATGAGATGAAGCTGTCCGATTTGACCAGCCTCAGGCAAAGAAGTGATGAGCCGATATCCTCGTATGTACAGAGGTTTCGGGAAATCAGGAACAAGTGCTATTCCCTGGCTCTAAACGATGCACAGTTGGCCGATATAGCTTTTCAAGGCCTTCTGCCCCACATCAAAGAAAAATACGCCTCACAGGAGTTCGAGAGTTTGAGCCAGATCGTCCACCGATTGTCTGGACAGGAGGTACGTTCCTTCGATCCACGGAGGAATTTCTAGAAAAAAGTGGCGTTCCTGGAAGAGTTAGAGGACGAGGAAGACGTTGAAGTCGGACTTGCGGAGTGGATCAAGGGAAAAAAGCCGATATCATGCCCATTTGGCAAAAAGGAGCCGGAGGTGTTCGGTTTTGACACTACAAAGGCCGATAAAATATTCGACCTTCTCCTCCAGGAAGGACAGATTAAACTCTCGCCGTACCATACAATACCTTCTACCGAACAACTAAAAAAGATGAAATACTGCAAGTGGCACAATGCCACATCACATGATACTAATGAGTGCAAAATCTTCAGGAAGCAGATACAGTCGGCCATTGAGCAGGGTAGACTTAAATTCGAAGTGCCGACAAAATCGGCCAAGCCAATAAAGATCGACCAGCACCCCTTCCCCACCAACATGGTTGATACGGGAAAGAATTCACTCCAAACAAAAGTGCTTACATCCGAATCCGCTAAAAAGAGTGGTGTCGTCGACCCTATAAATCAAGTTACGCCTGAAGATGTCAAGGGGAAGCGGCGGATGGAAGACGACGATGGCGACTCAGGGGAACCACGCATTACTTCCCAGTTCCTACTCCAGAAGTACCAACGTCAGCATGAATGCTCAAGGTCCCGGGAAGAAGCAATGCGACGGCACGAAGATCACTGGAGGTGCCCGTTCTTCATCCACTGTTGGGAAAACAACCTCAGGCTGCCTTCGGCCGATAATTGCCCGAAATGCAACGGTCCATATCGTGGCAATCGGCTGTTCAACAGGTCTCGCTCCAGAGACGGAAGGCCAGAACCGATCAGCAGGAATTGGCGCAACCAAGATGACCAGCGCCCTTCCGTGCGTGATCGGCTGGGGGGCAGAAGTGACCGATATGATCGGTCAGAAGATAGACGCCATGACAGGCAGGGGGGCAGGACTGATCGGCATGACCGGTCAGAAAACAAGGCCAACGTTCACAGCTGGCTCGAGGAGATGGCTGATGCTTGGGTGACAGACGAAAACCCGTTAGGACGCGAACCGGAGTGGGAACGCGCCAAGGCAGGGGGCAGACCAATAAACCCCAGGTGGTGTCCCGATGGATTGACCAAGTCTCAAAAACGAAGAATCCAACGTCTCCGCCAATGGGAACAGCAAGAAGAGGAACAACAGAGTACGACGGACAAGAAGGAAGGACATAAGCCTCGGGTCTGGCACCCCAAAAGAAACGATAAAGGGGACGACGGATCGGCGGGTGACGAATCGGCAGCCGAGATCGGCATGGTTTTCATACTGCCGATGGAATTCATGACTCCCACCGATCAACAGGATGTGTCGGCGATAGAAGAACAGACGGCACAGTTGGCTTTGGAGCCAATGATGGCCACGTTTGAGAAGCCTGGAGATGACGAACGACAACACATGAAGGCGATGTTCCTTAAAGGGCATGTTGACGGCCGCCCCCTCACTAGATTGATGGTAGACGGAGGAGCTATAGTCAACATCATGCCGTACGCCGTACTTCGGAAGCTTGGGAAAAGCGACAATGACTTGACCAAGACGGACATGATGCTCAAGGACTTCGAAGGCAACGTGTCAAACGCTCGCGGCGCTCTCTGCATCGACCTCACCATCGGCAGTAAGACCCTTCCTACCACCTTCTTTATTATTAATGGCAAGGGATCCTACAACATGCTACTCGGCCGGGACTAGATACACGCAAATTGCTGTATTCCATCAACAATGCATCAATGTCTCGTACAATGGGTTGGCGATAACATCGAGGTAGTCAAAGCCGATTCCGCATACAGCATCGCGACAGCAGACATGCAGCAATGGAGCTGCGAAACCGTCAGGTGCATATCCTGCAGAGTATGGGAGACCGATTTCCTGAAGGTCACCGATTTTGGCCTACAGCCGATCCGAGCAGTCGGCTCCGAAGACTCAGAATAGATGGATCAGTTCGCCCGAGAAGATGGGAAGCTAGGGCACGGTTTCACGTCGGCCGATTCATTAGAAATGATAGACTTAGGCGATGGTACCAAACCAAGGCCGACTTATATTAGTGCAAATTTAGACCCAGAATACAAGTGTAAATTAACAAATTTGTTAAAGGAATTTAAGGATTGTTTTGCTTGGGAGTATCATGAGATGCCCGGTTTAGACCGATCTATTGTTGAACATCGGCTACCCATAAAACCAGGGTATCGGCCGTACCAACAGCCTGCACGGCGCTGCAATCCCAAGATTCTACCAGACATAAAAGCTGAAATAACTCGGCTAATCGAAGCAAAATTTATTCGGCAATGCCGTTATGCCGAGTGGATCTCCAACATTGTACCAGTGTACAAGAAGAATGGAAAGCTACGCGTTTGCGTTGATTTCAGGAATCTTAATCAGGCCACACCGATGGACGGTTACCCCATGCCGACGGCCGATGTACTGATCGACGCCGCCGCAGGGCACAAGATTATTAGCTTCATGGACGGAAACGCTGGGTACAATCAAATACTTATGGCCGAAGAGGACATACCCAAAACGGCCTTCAGATGTCCAGGCCACCTTGGCTTGTTCGAGTGGGTGGTGATGACTTTTGGCTTGAAGAACGTTGGCGCTACGTATCAGAGAGCCATGAATTACATATTTCACAAGCTCATTGGCATTCTGGTGGAGATCTACATCGATGACGTCGTAGTCAAGTCCAAAGGACATGAAGAACATCTGGCCGATTTGCGAAAAGTGCTAGAGTGCACCAAGAAACACGGGCTTAAGATGAACCCCAATAAATGTGCTTTCGGCGTATCCGCCGGACAGTTCTTAGGATTCATGGTGCACGAGCGAGGGATTGAAATCAATCAGAAGACCATAGCGGCCATCAACAAAGTCGTGGCCCCGCAGAACAAAACCGAATTGCAATCTTTAATCGGCAAAGTGAATTTCATCAGAAGATTCATATCTAATCTATCTGGGCGGATTCAGGCATTCACGCCACTGTTGAAGTTAAAGCCCGACCAGGAATTTATATGGGGGGAAGAGCAGCACAAAGCACTGGAAGATATCAAGCAATACTTGGTCTCGCCACCAGTATTGGTTCCTCCTCAGACTGGTAAGCCATTCAAACTATACTTATCAGCCGATGAAAAAGCTATTGGGTCGGCTCTAGTCCAGGAGTTCGAAGGCAAGGAACGGGTGATTTATTATGTCAGTAGAAGACTTCTGGATGCTGAAACAAGATATCCTCCAGTGGAGCGGTTGTGCCTATGTCTTTACTTCTCATGCACTAAACTCAGGCACTATTTACTGTCGGCAGAATGCGTGGTCGTATGCAAAGAGGATGTAGTGAAATACATGCTATCACTGCCGATCTTGAAAGGACGAATCGGCAAATGGATCTTAGCATTGTCAGAGTTTGACCTACGGTATGAATCGGCAAAAGCCGTCAAGGGTCAGGTCATGGCCGATTTCGTCACCCAACACTGCGGACCAGAGATTGCCCTCGTAGAGCCGGCACCTTGGACTTTATATTTTGATGGGTCGTCATGTGGGGTCGGATCAGGAATCGGCATCATTCTCATATCGCCTCGGGGGGCAAGCTATGATTTTTCTCTGCCGATAGAAGCTACCGCTACTAACAATCAAGCAAAATACCGAGCTGTATTGAAGGGCTTACAACTATTAAGAGAGATCAAGGCCAAGTCTGTTGAAGTCTACGGGGATTCCATGCTTATAGTAGATCAGCTGACCGGAAGATCTGAATGCAAGGACGACGTGTTAAGAATTTATTACGAAGATTGTTTACAGCTCTTAAAAGAATTTAGATCGGCAGTAATCGAGCACATCCCAAGGGATCACAACGAGGGTGCTAACAAGCTCGCCCAGCACGCATCTGGATATCAGCCAATTCTGGGCGCTATGGCTCTAGAACTTGCGGCCAATGACTGGCGAAAAGAAATTGCCGACTACCTGAAAGATCCATCTAAAAAGGTGGAACGACGAGTACGTTTTCATGTTACTAAATACGTACTGCTCGAAGACGACCTGTTCTACTGAACGATCGACGGTGTTCTACTCAAATGCCTTGGAACAGAGGAGGCCAAGACTCTGATGGGAGAAATCCATGAAGGGGTATGTGGAGCACACCAATCGGCCCATAAGATGAAGTGGATGATCAGGAATAATGGGTACTACTGGCCAACTATCCTCGAAGACTGTTTCAAATATTATAAGGGGTGCCAGGATTGTCAAAAGTTCGGGAATGTCCAGCGTGCACCCGCATCGGCTATGAATCCCATTATCAAGCCATGGCCGTTCAGGGGATGGGGAATAGACCTTATCGGCCAAATTTACCCACCATCAAGCAAAGGGTACAAATTTATTCTGGTGGCTACTGATTACTTTACCAAATGGGTAGAGGCAATTCCGTTAAGAGCCGTGACATCGGCTATCATGGCCGACTTCGTAAGGGATCACATCGTCTACCGATTCGGCATCCCTCAGACTATAACAACCGATCAAGGAACAATGTTCACATCGGGGGAGTTTGAGGAATTTACAACCGATATGGGAATCAAATTGTTAAATTCTTCTCCGTATTACGCCCAAGCCAATGGTCAGGCAGAATCCTCCAACAAAGGGATAATCAAGTTGATCAAAAGGAAAATCGAGGAACAGCCAAAGAAGTGGCATCTATGTTTGACTGAGGCCCTATGGGCGTACAGGATGGCTTGTCATGGGGCCACCAAGTTATCTCCCTACCAGTTGGTGTACGGTCACGATGCAGTACTACCATGGGAATCGAGGGCGGGATCAAGGCGTATTTCGCTCCAGGACCAGTTAACGGCCGATGACTACTCATCACTTATGAAAAGGGAACTTGATGATTTGGCTGGCCAACGATTGAGAGCTCTGATAAGCATTGAAGAAAACAAAAAGAAAGTAGCCAGGTGGTACGATAAGAAGGTCAAAGTCAAACAATTCTCCCCTGGGGACTTGGTATGGAAGTTAGTATTGCCGATTGGGTCGAAAGATCCTAAATTCGGAAAATGGTCCCCTACATGGGAAGGGCCGTATAAAATCGGCAGATGCGCTCTAGGGAATGCTTACATTTTGGAAACAATAGAAGGAGAAGAATTTACTAGAGCTCTGAACGGAAGGTACTTAAAAAGATACTATCCCAGTATATGAGTCGGAGCATAAGGAATTAACTATAATGCAATCACACATAGCCGATACAAAACGGTTTGAATACATAGTCGTCCAAATCGGCCGATGTATTCATTCGGTACGGGCGATGGGTTACACGGCCGACAAAACACGAGTCGCCCTTAGAACAAAAAATACAAATAACTAGTTATTCTTCTTCTTGCGCTCCCTCCCATTCCGTTCCCACTCGTTCATGATGCGGAGGTATTCTTCTTCTATTTCCTTCATTGAAGCCTCCGCTTCAACTTGACGAGGGAGAGGATGGCTCCGATCCATGGGCGGGCGCGAAGTTCCCGCCGCCGCGTCTTCAAGAACGACTCGCGGAGGAAGCGGATGACTCCTGTCGGTTGAAGATTGCCGACTACCATTACTCTCCACAAACTCCAAAACCACGTGAGCCTCCGCGGTGACATGGTCTCGGAGTTCATCACGATGAGCCCTGATCAGCTCCTTATCCTCTGACGACAATGGGTCCTCAGAGTGTATGAGCTCGATGGCGCGTATGAGCCCAGGGCTAAGACGCTGGGGCTGAAACAAAGAAGGAATAAGAAGGGGCATCTTCTTCCTGAAATCTAAAAAGAGAAGGGGGAGCCAAAGCCAAGTTTTCACCTGGTTGACAGAGGAGGAAGAAGTCGACGAAGACATGACGGAAAGCCGCGCCGACGAGAGGAATAAGAGAGTAGAACCGAAAGCCAAACTGGTACTATCGGGAGGAAGTGCCTAGGCCGGTATTTATAGGAAAAAGATGCGTGGAAATTTGGTAAGGCTACGTCCCATCGGAAATAAGAAAGGCAATAAATAGGAAGGGCGTCGCGAAGGACGGTCAAAGCAGATAGTAAATGTTCGTACAAAACAGTCAGTGTTTTACAGATTACCCAGAAGGGTATCGATAGCCGTGATTGCCCAACGCCGGATCTGATCGGCGGAGTCCAGGACCCGTTGGTCGTCATCCGCCGATCCGGGAACTTCTGATGCGCTGCGGTGGAGTTTCAGGGCCTCGTGGGCCAGGTGCTGCCTCTCCCGCTTCAAATCGGCAATGACAGACGGGAGTTCTTGGAGCCTTTTCTCTTCGGCACTGATTGCCTTGGTCACTTGCTCCATCTCCTTGGCAAGCTCCGCCCTCCGACGCTTGAGGCGGTCTATCTCACTGATGATCCCTGGGCGGGAGTCCTCCAGAAAATGGATACGCCGATGCGCCTCTTGAGCTTGACGCTTGAACGCGTCCTCCTCTTCACGAGTCTTGGCCAGCTTGGCGTGATCGGCCATGTGACGAAGGGCTCTGAAGACCGGGATCCTCATAGACTCGATGAAGGCCGCCGGCGCCAGGGCCTCCTCCGCCTCCTCTGGTACTCGTCCGCTGACGTCACTGAAGAGCTGCCGAATCGGTGAAGCATCTTCTACTAATCGGCCGATGTCCCCTTGAAGGAGGGATCGGATACTAGCAAGTTTGGCTCGGACGTCATCAGGAATGGAACTCAAGGCAACTTGGCGGGAAGCGACTTCTTCATCGTCGGAGAGAGCAACCGCAAAAGAGAAAAGGCTGTTGTCGGGGGTGTCTTGTTCCTGGAAACAATAAAAAGGAAAAATAAATCGGCTGGGAGTGGAAGCAAATCGGCTGAGTAAAGCCGGAGTATAACTTACCACTTTGAAACGAATTTCCTCATGTTGCAGTTGGGTAGCCGTCACGCCTTGCTCAGGGGCTTGCGCCATGGGTTCATCAGAAGAAGAAGACTCCACAACGATCGGCGCGGTGCTTGGACCAGCTCCCTGAGAAAAGACCGGTGGTTGAGGAGCGCTTGGTGTGCCGATGGCCTGTGTCAGAGGATTGAATAAGTACATTATGCAAATACCAAGGAAAATCGGTAAAATAGTGCTATACCTCAATGGATGGAAGCGGGGCCGCGCCGATGGCCGATTGGGTTGCTGCCGGTTGTTGTGTTTCCATAGGAGTGCTCTGTGCAGTCTAAAGATAAGAAGGGTTAATATCAGAACAACAAACGTGAAGAATAAAACTTAGGTTTACCTGAACGGCCTCTAATAACAATGACGCGGCGGCTGCCCCAGCTTGTGCGACGGCTTGGGTATCGGCATCTTGGACGGCCTGAGAGGGTGGTGCGGCCGGAGTCTCTGCCGATACGAGTATAGGAGGATCCGCCGATTCTATACGAGCTCGGACTCGGCGACTGGTCTTCTTGGTGATCCTCTTCTGAACTTGTTTCGATCGGCCAGCAATCACGTCTATGGACGGAGCATCATAGCCGATGAGAGGATAAGTGGTGCATGGATGATGATGCTCTATTATCCGACCACTCCGGCTGTGTGTTGGAGGCGTACGATTCTCGGCCTGAAGAAATAAGTAAAACCATTAGAATTCAATCACGATAAGAGCAGTAAAAATCGGCTAAGGAAAATACCTCAGCATTCGGGTCGATGTTGGCTGGATCCAGGAGGTTGCAGTACGCCGATGCCGAATTGCAGAAGAGAAATTGCTTCCAATCGGCCCACCTGAGTTTGAACGGCTGGACAGCAAAGGGGGCTACTAACCAGTTGTTCAGGTCAATGGTGCTGGAGTCCGGAATCCGGTCTCGTATCCGACTGTAATCCAGACCGGATGTGAGCTCATCTCTGAACTTGATTCGGCCAGCAAAATACACTTGAATCGGCAGCTGACCCATGCCGAATTGACATGCTGCAACGGAAGGGTTGTAGAACTCATACGTGGGGGCATCTTTTCCCGAAAAGAAGTTGGCTGGCAAGATTCCTGGCTTGATTAACTCTTCGTTGAGCTCTTCGTCAAAACGGCCAGTGGTCGAATCAAAGCAGGTTGGGAGTTCAAAGACCGGGTCGTCCCGCTGATAAGGAAACCAAATGGTTGCATCTTCATTAAAGCCGTTGTAGAAGCATCGAAAGTACTCGGCTGCCTTTGTAGCAGAATACGTGCAACCTGGGAAGGCTGATGCCGCTTCACCAAAGGACATGCATCGGCAACGTTCGGTGGGGTCTTCTGCCGATTCGATGTTGGGGAACATCATACGGTCCACCCTCTGCTGAGTGATCTCGCTCATGTAAAGGTTCAGCCACAAGTTGATGAACCACCAGGGTCCGCCTGGATTTCCGATCGGCTCTCCCTTGGATAGTCTGATGCCGATTTGGTGGAGCATGTGGTACGCTGCCCCTAGCAGATGTTTCCCAAGAGGGACATGGTTTCCTCTGGACAGTGCTTCAGCTAAGGCCTGGGTATTGGTTGATGGGCCGGCGGCTCTTCCACAAAAGAAATGTTTTTCTAACCATATCATCAAGAAGGCCGTGTGCTCCCTATTCTCAACAGACCCGGTTCTTTTATTGCTTCTGATGAATCCCTTCCACCCGCCGATACCTCTTGTGTCCAGCCGATGTGATGTTGCGGCTAGAAGGTGGAAGGGTGTGTCCGGGGAAGAAATGTCAAGGCCGGTCAACAGGACCACATCGGCCAGTGTTGGGGTCATGGGTCCGTGCCCAAATAAGAAGGCATTAAGTGCATCAAACCAAAAGTAAGAAGCCGCTATTACCAACGGCTCATTTTTCTCCATCTGGGACAAGGATAGGTTGATGCACTGGCCAATTTTGAGCTCCTCCCATGAGACGCTCTTTGACGCGGCTACCCGTTGGTACCACTCCCTCCAACCTGGGGTTTCATTCGGCCAGGACCTAAAAGTACCCAACCATTGATCTAAGTCCATATCGGACAGTTTGAAGGGTATCCTGTGGGTTTCCAAATTGATAAGATCTATTGGATCTGGGTTCCCCATAGGTCCGAGACAAATAAGGCTGGGATTTCCCGTAAGGTGAATGGTAATGCGATGCCTAACTGCCTAAAAAAGGAAAGGGGGGTGTAAAAAGTAAGAAACAGATCTAAAGTAAATGCATTGCCGATAGAAGAAAGATTCGGTATTGACCTCTGGGATGAAGTTCTGTGTGATCGGTGTGGTCGCCGGTGCGGGTGCGGACGATGAGGCCGTGATGGGGATCGCCATTGGGATCTCCGATGAAGCTCCTGCTTCTGTCGATGGGGCAACGACCATCGCCACTTCCGCCGGAGGCGCTACTTCCAGAACATCGCGCGTTGGAGAGCTGCCGGAGGGAGCCGCCATTGGAGGAGAAGGGGAAAAGTAACAGGAGGTGGCGCTAGAAAGCTTCGGCGGCAAGGGAAAGATGCTGAAGAAAGAAGAGGGCGCGCGCGCTTGGAAAAAGAGACGTGAGCTTGAAGATGAAGTGCGGGGTGAAGCGCTATTTAAAGGATGCCTGAAGGGGGGTAAAAACGGAATTTTCACCGCGCCGGCGTTTCGAGTTTTTCGGGAGTAGTGGCTGTCGTGGGCGCCCGTTTCGAAAAGATTGCAATCATCAGCTGGAAGACCGCGAAACGGAAGGATATTTTCATTGCGGCCGTTTCGGAGGGGAGGTTATAAAGAATTTTGAAGTAAAAGACTATGTTTTACTCCGAAACTGGGGGGCATGTGTTGACGCCAGATTTCGTCACTAGTAAAATCGGCATCAAGAAGAGAGGGAATCGGAGAAGCACAGTTGGGAATCGGTCGAATGGTGCTACAGTGCGAGATCGGCCGATGACTTCTGTCTCGCTTCGGGTCGAACGTGCCGGAGTCCTAATCGGTTGCCTTTCGCCGATAAGGAATCGGCCGATTAGGAGGATGGGTTAGTTGGGCCTGTATGGGCTTGGAAAGGAATAAAAGGATGAGGGGGAGATCAGCCCATGAAGCGTGGAGTAACCAACCTAGCACGAATCGTGCTTGTAGATATTCGTTTTCTGTTTGAATTAGGGATAGAATTCTAGTCGGTTAAGAAGTTATCTGTACGGGGCTATAAATAGCTACCTTTGTAAATCTGTAATCATCAACAAATCAATACAACAAGCTACTTTTTCCTCGTACTTACTTTCAAGCAGGCGACTTCGCCATTACTTTCATCTTTTTCACGAGTTCGTGCAGGTTGGCAGGGCTGCATCATCTTGATCTCCGGCCGATTCTGTAAGTTCCGCTTATCGAGTAATATCTAAGCTTTAACTTCGGGCGTATCGCTGTTGTTTCGTTTAGATTTATTCACTAGTTATCGATATTTACTAGAATCATAGGGTTTTGCCTGTTGTTCTAGTTTTATCACCAGTTATCCAGCTAGGAATCGGTAGTTTCGGCTTCATTCACTTTCTGCTATTAAATTCATCTATTGCCGATCAGATCTGTTCCTAGTGTTGTTATCGTAGCTTTGTATCGATTACTCTAGTTATTTTCTGTCTACAAGGCTACAGTGATCGGCTTGCCTATAACCGATTTCTTTATTGCAGCAAATCGGCTGATTCGCTGATAAGCTCTCTCGAGATCGGAAACTTAGCCGATCATGATTTCTGGACCTGACACGTATTCTTCCTTGCCAATCAACAGGTCAGATTGGCTGGCACGCCGCGCGAACCGCACCAGGGCAATCACCCGAACAGGAGCTAAGCAGATTCTCCCGGGTCGTGTGTCGGACGCTGGGATTCGATTGACCGATTTCTAGCACCAACACCTATCTATCATTATCTTACCCCTACCTTGAGTATTGTTTCTATCCATCTTATGATATACTCATATGCATAGTGACGAATACCTGTGTTAGGGGTACCCTCAAGAAAGGGGCTAAGAGCAACTCCAACAGATCCCTTAAACTTCCCCCAAAATCTTAAATAGGGAAAAATAGCAAAAAAAGTAGCTCCAACAGCTCCCGTAAAACTCCCGCATATTTACAGCCACCCGCATCTGCGTCTATTTCTTCCGCAAATATCCGGAACGCATCTCCTTCCCCAATCCTTTCTCGCGCGCCTAGATTGGCAGTTGCGCGCCTTTTTTTTCTACCGCGCGCGCCATTTGCCCGTGCGGAGGTAGCGGCGGCGGCGCCTAAGATTCGCTGACCGGCGGCCGCCCGCCCGAAGGTCCCGCGCCCGCGCCCGGCCCCAAGCTCCCCGCGGCCGCGCCCCCCTGTCCGATGGCCGCCCGCCCGACGGCCCTGCGCCCGCGCCCGGCCGAAGGCCGCCCGGCGGCCGGAGCCGCCCCGGTTGGCGCCCGCCCGCCCGAAGGCTCCACGGCCGCGCCCGCCCGAAGGCCCCGCGGCCGCTGCTGGCCGAAGGCCGCCCAGCGGCCGGAGCCGCCCCGGTCGGTGCCCCCCGCGCGGGCCCAGCCTGTCTTCCCCGACCGGCGGCGGCACCCGCCTGTCTTCCCCGAGCTGCGGCGGCGCCCGCCTGTCTTCCCCAAGCTGCGGCGGTGGCCGGCCCATCTTCCCCAAGCGGCCTAACTTCCCCGACCGCCGGCGTCGCACGGCCACATGTCTTCCGCCTATGTCGAGTGCTCCCGTCCGGCAAGTTCAAGATCGGCGCGGCAGGCAGCAGATGCGTCGGGTCATGGCCGTCGGCGGCCCCAACGCCCAATGGAATGGCGGTGTCCAAGATTTGCAGTTTGCCGGCAGTGAGTATCTTGGAACACACTTTAGAATCTGGTGGCTAACTGGTACTTCTTGTGTTAGGGCCTCGTGAATGAGATCGATGTGTTAGGGAATTGTAGCTAGGCTGAAATTGTAAATTGAGCAAAATGAAGATTAATTTGTTCCTTGCCTTGCGTGCATGCCATGCCTGCTGCTCTCTACTCATCCCATAGATTACAAAAAAATTACTTTATTATGTAGCAACCAAATTCTTTAAACTAGGGAAGAAGTTTGAGATTACTTTGATCTGACTTTTCACACATCGTGTGCACCTCATTGTGTAGTGAAGCTACACTGCAGCAGTGGTGGCAGGAGTTTTTTTTTTGAACCCACAAGCATTGCACTTATAAGCTCACAAATTTGCAGCAAAAGGATATAATCAACTGCTGAAGTCATCTAGAAAATGGTACTATCAGTTGTTATGGAACAAGTGATCAGTGTGAGCTCAGCCTTCATATTTTTAGTACATGTCATTTATGAATCATGCAATTAGTTCTTGATAATTCCATTTGTTAGTTTATATTCAAACTAACCTTTAGTTTTTTTCTGAAAAGGATGGCATGCCAAAAAATTATATCAAACCAACAGAAATTAGCAAAAGCAAAAGGATAGATCAGCAGTCCTAATATTCCATGTTTTTTTAATTGGCGAGCATGTACTGTTTCATGTCGTGGTGTGTTGTATAGCTAGAGATGAGTTGTTCCAGTGATAAGCCTTGAAGTTATCTGTTGCTAACCTTGAACTCAGCTTACAATCTCTCTTAATTGACATCCTAAAAGTTGCATGATTCAAGGCTATGTTGTAAAAGGTCATTTGAAAGTTGTAAAGCTCCATGTAGTGTTGCTTCAAGTCAGTTCTGAATTTCAGTGTGCAATCCAAACATGAACATTCCAGACTCTGATGAAAGTTCAATTTCTTCAGTTGAAATGTGTTTTAACTTATTCCTTCACAGAGCAGTCAATTACATGCCGCAGCAGTCAAGTATTGTAGTTCTTTTGGTATACTTACAACCATTCTCTAAGTAATATTACCATATACGTACGACCACCATGTCCTCCGATGGTAGGCTTTGCCGGCGACGACAATGATCCCCTGGCGCAGCAGTACCTTGGTAGCGATACCCACTCTGCATCTTTTGAGCACATGGCCGATGGCAACACTTTTCTGAACGGTATGGTTCTCATGTTTTGTTGAAATTCATCAATCAAATTCATGTTTTAAGTTTATCTTGAAGCTGTTCGGTTGTGATTGCTGTTGTAGCCAAGTTAGCATCTAATTAGTTGAAAATGGTGGCTGTACTTTCGTGCTGAAAGTCTTAAGCCTTATGTTACCTGTCATATCTTGTAGTTCTTGTACTAGTCTTCCCTGAGCTGCTGATGTTACTATGTGCTTGATGCTGTGCATTATCTTTATGGTGCATCTGAAATGCTGAGTGCTGGCCTATGTGCTTGATGCTTGATGCTGTGCATTATCTGAAATGCTGTGCATTGTCCCTGAACAAGAGAATTTTTCCATTTAGCAAAGCTAGCTCTTACAAACTTTCTAAAGATACCATGTCCAATGTGAGACAAGTAGAATTGTAAGCTGGGCATTGCAGTGCTACAATTGGCAGTTTTCTTCTTTGAGGGAACAGATTATCGGGCAGTTTTCTTTTTTGAGGGAACTGATTATTGGGCAGTATATGGTAATATTACTATATAGATAGGAACATGGCATTCATGCACAATCCCCAGTTAGCTTTATCTAAAGTGAGTAAGAACAGTTGCTCTTCATGATCAGTTAGTTACATAACTCCTTTCTAGGCAACAAGCTCTTAAAAGATGTTCCGGTTCAGTACAGTCGTCCTGCGAATGGCACAGGGAGCTGATCAACAAGCTCCTGTCATTGGAATTCAAGGAAAACAAAGGCTGAAGTAAGGAATCTACTGCTTCATGACAGACAAAATGAGCATTTCCTGAATTGTGGGAAAAAATGGAAGCATCCAACGTATTTGCTGATGTCATTTCCAGATTTCGTAAATGCTTTGCATAAAAAAATGATTTCTAAATACTAATTCTATTAGTAACATGCAGAGGTGTAAGTACATATATGATTGCAGGCTTCAATGTTCCTAGAGAGAACATGTTCCATGAACTAGCTGTCTGTCCATTTTTTTCCAGGAACATTATCGCTTGCTGATTGATGGGGAACATTTGACATTTCTAGATGTAAATGTATCTGCTTGATTTGATGCTTTTATCCATGCTGAGATAGTTGTATGAGACAACGCTGTAACTGTTGCCCCCCTCACTGGGATTTTTCTTGTAGCAAGTTAGAACTCTTTGGATCATTCGCAAAAATAAATTATAATTACCTCTGTTCATCAGCTTATCAGTGATTAAATGCTTGCAGGAAATGGATATTTTTCCAACATGATGATGGATGAAACCAATCAAGGGGATTTTCATAATTATAGCAACACATATGTTGACCAACAGTCACAGGCAATTGAAGAAGTTCCAGCAGCTCTTTCCGCGAGGCCAAACCATAAGAGATCCAAGAATTTCAGTGACCACGAAGATGAGATTTTGGTTTCTGGGTGGCTGAATGTAAGCTTCGATCCGGTCGTAGGCAAAGATCAAAAAGGTGCCAAGTATTGGTCTCGTATATATGAGTACTTCAATGAACACAAGACGTGCCCCTCTACGCGTACCATGAATTCGCTCATGCATCGGTGGGAGACCATACAAAAATGTGTGAACAAATTTTGTGGATGTCTATCACGAATTGAGTTAAGACGTCAGAGTGGTACTACAATACAAGATAACGTACTTTACTCACTATGCAGTACCAGGTTTTATTTTGACTATTTTATGTTTATATATCATATATGAATATCCCTTGGATGTTGGTGTGTGCAGGTTGCAGAGGCATGTGCTTTGTACAAGTCTGAAGACGAACATCAAAAAGCATTCCAGTTCATGCATTGCTGGAATAAGTTGAGAACACAACCAAAATGGCTTGCTAAAATTGATGAATTGGCTGTTGGTAAAACATCTAACAAGAAGCAGAAGACAAGCTCAAATGCTGGCCTAAGTGCAAGTTTACCAAGTGAATTAGGAGAAGGTGAGGTTCAAGGCATAGAAGATAATGCACTGACAAGGCCAATTAGTAAGAAGAAGGCAAAAGCAGCACTGCTACAAGAGAAGAAAAAAAGTGTGACAACAACCTTAGAAAATATGTGGGTACAGAAGAAAGAAATTGATGGGGAGAAGGAGCTAAAAAAAGAGGAGAGGTTCAACAAAGCATCTTGAACAGGATCGAGTTGCTCTTGAAAAGGATCGAGTTGCAAATGAAAAAACTACTTATTGAGCTGAGGAGCCAGGAGGTCCAGTTGCAGAAAAGGAGGGATGAAGAGAGGATTATGACCATGGACCTTACTACCATGCCAGATGAACAAAAGAAATACTACATGTCCTTGCGGGCTGAGATCATGAGCCGACTATCTATGCCTAGTGCTTAATTACTATCATGTTTGTGTTTTGTTGATGTAGGAACTATTTTCCAACTACAGACTTATTTTATTCACTTTGGAACCTATTTACTCAGCTATTATATGTCTATCGCTCTGTGAGTGGTTGGTGAGATAAATTAATGTCAATTTAATTGCCGTGAGTGCATGGATATGGTCTTGTGCCTGTGCTATTTTTGAAAATAAATACTCGGTGAAAGTATTTGCTGCTAGTACCGTGAAAGACTGGGACTTATTTTGAGCATGGTAAGCATGTCCTTATCACAAGGCTTGTTTGGTTTAGTGCCGATTGACCAGATGATGTGTAGCGCATTTACTTGCCACTGGAGAAGCAATACATGGAGACTGAATGACTATGAAAATAACAATTATTGAAAGAGAATTATGTATGTCTGTATGGTTTATCTCAAACTAAAAAAATATAACGTAACAAAAATTATTGAAGCATAACGTAGCAAAAAATCCGGACAATTACTATGAACTATAGACAATCATTTGTAGAGGTCTGGATGATGTTGCCATAGGTGCTCAATGAGGTCATCTTGAAGCTGATTGTGAATATCTTTGTCCCTTATATTCCTGTAATTTTTAATAAACTCCTCAAGTTCAGGTGTTTCATCGTGAGAAATATTCACCTTTTCTCCCACCCCATCATAATTTAAATCATCTCCCTCATCGCGCTCATTCTCAACTATCATGTTGTGCATAATGACACAAGCCCTCATGATTTGTGCGATGGTGTCTTGATCCCAAAATCGAGCTGCCCCCCTAACGATAGTGAAACGAGACTGTAAAACCCCAAATGCTCGTTCCACGTCCTTCCGACAAGCTTCTTGGGCAGTTGCAAAATATTTCTTCTTGCTACCTTGTGGTTCAGGTATACTTGTGGCGGAACCACCTCGGATTAGCTTGATTAAGCAGGGTTAAGCCGCCTAACATGCGACACTCCTGCCTAAACCGAGCTAACACGAAGTGCCGTCGGATTTCATCCGATTTAACCACTTCAACAGGATCGAGTTTAGCAAACCCACACGAAGGTGAGTGGTTACAGAGAATACAACAAGTCCACTGAGTTAAACAAGTTTTTACCCATGTAGTTCGGCCATAAAATCCAACATCAGAGTTTTACAAGATTCGAAAGAACAACAGAGAAAACACTAGCGGAAGACTTCGTCGGGGTCGGATGTCCGGGCGAGGCCAGCCAGAACATCACTGAGTCCTCTCCTCGCCGTCCGAGGAGGGGTCCCACTCGACCGTCTAGCCTGGCGGGAGCTGGGGCGGCCAAGCACCAACCAGAGAGTGGTCGGACGCGGCAACTTCACCTGAAAACAAAAGCCACAACCAGGCTGAGCTACTAAGCTCAACAAGACTTAACCGACAGGGGTAAGGACTACTCCTCCTTCTAGACATGCAAGGCTTCCTGGCTGAGGGGTTTGTTTGCCAAAAGCACTAAGTAACCCTATTTCAAGTTTTAGCTCCGGTTCTAGGTTCATTTACCAGTCTAGGTTGTGCAACCTATTCTAAGCAATCATAGAGCCAAACAAGATGTGTAGATATAACAACAAACATTGCCATCATCAGATTCCTCATTTACTCAGGGTGACATAGCGATCAAGCAATCTCAAACTGTGAGAGGCAGACGAATCGATTCGAGTTCTTTAACCATGCATGGTGAACCTAGCCTCACGACATCCGCGCACCCGGAGGTCGCTTCCTGTGTCGGCCTTCCCCATCAATCCCCTAACCCGTGTCGGGCCCATTTCCTTTGGTGCAAGGTTCCACAGACTCGGCCTCTGCCGTCCTGTGACCACGCTTGCCACCACGTGCGACAACTAGCAGGGGAAACTCCGTTCCAAGAACAATGGGGCGACCGCTCACGTCTAGGTTCAATCCGGTACTAGGCTTCCTCATCCCATACTAAGTATGAGGCTAGTACTTTCAAACACTTGATCACGAACACCACCACTGTTGGGCCTTAGCAAGATTTCATAGACAGACGGGGCGACCATCCGACCACCAAAAAGTTACCAAAACCCTGCCCCGTCCATCGTCCTTATAGTTATAATAGGAGAGTAAACATGCAACTCCTACAACTCACGAGTGACAGGAAATCACTCGACTTTTACCGTCTCCTCGTTAAGCAATGCAGCTACTCGGTCCAACAGCTAGTGCTCAGATCATGGGGACAACTAAGTCATGCATCTAGGGTTTCACACAACTCCTATACGTAAATGCACAAGCATGTTACAGAAGGCATGTGCAAGTTTGGTAAAACACTCAAGGGTTTCATGCAACCGGGGCTTGCCTTCAAGCAAGGAGGACGGGAACTGCTCGACTTCGGGGGCGACTTCGGCTTCGGAGGGCGCACAGGTGAGAAGACAGGCGGACGCGGGCGAGGGGGAGAGCGCGGAACAACAGATTGTCAGGCGGCTTCTGACAGAGCGGGGAAAGGGACTGTCACGGCCGCGGTCGGGGTTGGCGGTGGAGGAATCGTCGTGTAGCGGCGACCGGGCGGCACAACTGTGGCTGAAGGGACAGAAAAGACGGGCGACATCGGGCTCTGGGGCCGGGATCTAGTGGCGTGATGATGGGCGCGGGAGGCGAGGCTCTGCAGAAAGGGGTGCAGAGGGCTTCCGCTGCCATTGGGGAAAGGGGGCGCGGGAACCCACTCTGTTGCTTGCCAGAGACAAAACTGAGCGGCGGCGTCGGAGAAGACGAGCCACGCGGCAGGAAGACTCTGAGGCGGCCATGCAACTCGAGTGCGGCTGTCGCGGGGGACCTGGAAAAAGATCTCACGGGTCCACCGGTGGATAGATCGGACGGGTGAGGAAGATTAGCAGAATCCGACGGTGGGCTGAGCTCGCCGGGGTCGGGAGAGGAGCGAAGCGGGAAGGGGTCGGATCCAGGGGTCGGGACCAGGCGGAAAACTGAGCACTTAGGTGCGGTCAAGCAAGACAGCTGACTAAGGTTAAGGGCTGCGATCAAGGCTAACTGGAAAGGCTTAGGGGTCGGTCGTTACAGCCTACCCCTCTTAAAAAGAATCTCGTCCCGAGATTCAAAGATCAAGGGGTGTGCTGTTCTTACCTCCTTGATGGGATAGAAAACCTGGAAAATGCTTGTTTAGATATGCGTCCGTTTCCCATGTTGCTTCATCTTCGGTGTGGTTTCTCCAGAGAATCTTGTACATCTTTACCACCTGGCGTCGGGTGTGCCTTTCCTTTTGGTCAAGAACTCGATCTGGGTACTCGGCGTAGGTCAGGTCGGGCTCTACCTGAAGTTGTTCTTGCTCTAAGATCTCTGCTGGAACTCAGACACATTTCTTCAGTTGAGACACATGGAAAACATCATGTATGGCTGACAGCTGTTCTGGGAGTTGGATCCAGTAAGCAACGGGTCCACATATCTCCACAATTTCATAAGGGCCAACATAGCGTGGAGCTAACTTGCCTTTTATTCCAAACCGTTGCACTCCTTTGGTCGGGGAGACTCGAAGGTACACATGATCACCAAGGTCGAACTGCAGGGGTCTTCTCCGCTGGTCGGAGTAACTCTTCTGTCGAGATTGGGCAGCCTTGAGATTCGCTTGAATTACCTTCACTTGCTCTTCGGCTTCTACCACTAAGTCAGGGCCATAGACCTGTCTTTCCCCTGGTTGGGACCAGTTCAAGGGTGTCCTGCATCTCCGGCCATACAGGGCCTCAAACGGTGCCATCTTCAAACTGGCCTGGTAACTGTTATTGTAGGAGAACTCTGCTAAGGGCAGGCACTTGTCCCAGTTTTTATCATAGTGGATAACACAGGCTCTTAACATGTCTTTAAGGATCTGGTTGACTCTCTCAGTTTGGCCATCGGTTTGGGGATGATATGTTGAGCTTCGGATGAGCTTGGTGCCCATAGATGCTTGCAGTTGCTCCCAAAAGCGTGCCACAAACTAAACTCCTCGATCAGAGACGATAGTCTTGGGTACACCATGTAGGGAAACTATACGGTCGAGGTACAACTCTGCATATTGCTTGACTGTGTAGGTGGTACGAACAGGAAGGAAATGTGCTGTCTTGGTCAGACGGTCCACTATAACCCAGATGGAATCATACCGTTGTGTCGTAAGGGGTAATCCAACTATGAAGTCCATGCTGATGTCTTCCCATTTCCAAGAGGGAATAGATAGCAGCTACAAGGTTCCTGCTACCTTCAAATGACTAGCCTTGACACGTTGACAGGTGTCACATTCTGAAACATAACGAGCTATCTCTGGTTTCATTCCACTCCACCAAAAGGTTTGACGGAGATCATGGTACATCTTATTGCTGCCAGGATGGATCGAGAACTTGGAAAGATGAGCTTCATCTAGGATTTGCTTCCTCAACTCGGGGTCGACGGGCACTCCTAGCCGGTTTCCATAATACACACTTCCCGTTTTGTCCTGACGGAATTGCTTATACCCCTCATCCTTTACTGAGATCTTACTGATAATCCTTTTTATTTCTTCATCCTTAACTTGTGCTGACCGAATTTGGTCCTCCAAAACTGAGTCAAGGATGATGTGACCAAGGGTTCCATGAGGAACAATCTCCCGACTTAGTTTTCCCATCTCGTGACACAGAGTTTTGGTGAAGGCTATTGACAACAAGCAGTTGCAATGGGGTTTGCGACTGAGGGCATCGGCTACCACATTGGCCTTGCCAGGATGATAGTACACTTCCAACTCATAATCCTTTATCAACTCTAGCCATCTTCTCTGTCGCATGTTGAGGTCGGCTTGAGTGAAGATGTACTTGAGGCTCTTGTGGTCGGTGTAGATGTTGCAGTGAGCTCCCATTAGGTAATGCCTCCATATCTTCAAGGCATGTATCACTGCTGCCAACTCAAGGTCATGTGTCGGGTAGTTTAGCTCATGAGGTCGTAACGCACGTGAGGCATAGGCAATGACTCGGCTGTCTTGCATAAGAACACATCCGAGTCCAGTGCTAGAGGCGTCACAGTATACGTCATACGGCCTAGAGGGGTCGGGCTGAGCCAAAACTGGGGCGGTGGTCAGCAAGTGCTTCAGGGTCTCGAAGGCCTCTTCACACTTGGTGTCCCACACAAATTTGACCTCTTTCTTCAGCAACTCGGTCATCGGCTTAGCTATCTTGGAGAAATCCGGTATGAAACGCCGATAGTAACCTGCCAGTCCAAGGAAACTCCTGATCTGGTATACTGAGGCAGGAGACTTCCATTCCATGACTTCTTGCACTTTACTGGGATCCACGGCGATACCATCCTTAGAGATAGTGTGTCCCACAAACTTGACACTATCTAACCAAAACTCACACTTGGAGAACTTGGCATAGAGCTTGTGATCTCTCAGCTGTTGGAGAACTATGTGAAGATGGTCGGCATGCTCTTCCTCATCCTTCGAGTACACTAGGATATCATCAATGAACACCACTACAAACTTGTCCAGCTCGGGCATAAACACCGAGTTCATAAGGTACATGAAATAAGCGGGTGCATTGGTGAGTCCAAAGGACATGACTAGGTACTCGTACAGTCCATATCTGGTAGAGAAAGCTGTCTTGGGTATGTCGCAGGGTCGAATCTTTATTTGGTGATAACCAGAACGAAGATCGATCTTGGAGAACACTTTTGCTCCGGCTAACTGATCGAACAAGACATCAATGCGTGGCAGCGGGTACTTATTCTTGACAGTCACGGCATTGAGGGGTCGGTAATCCACACACATACGTAAACTGCCATCTTTCTTCTTCACAAAAAGGACGGGGCAACCCCAAGATGATGTACTGGGTCGAATGAAGCCCTTTTCCAACAGATCATGCAACTGGGTCTTCAACACGGCTAACTCAGCGGGTGGCATCTGATAGGGTCTCTTAGATATCGGGGTTGTGCCAGGAATCAACTCTATGGAAAACTCCACTTCTCTATCAGGTGGCATACCCGGCAAATCTTCTGGAAACACATCAGGGTACTCACAGATAACAGGGAGGTCTTCTAGACGGGCTCCCAAGAGAGGGTAAGCACAAGGAGTCGAAGACTCAGGATGGGTCAAGGGTATGGTAGAACTACCATGGGAGGGTGAGCTGATGTAAAGAGATCGGGCTGATGTATCTAGAACAACATGATGTCGGGCCATCCAATCCATACCAAGGATGACATCTATGCCTTCTAGGTCAAGGATGATAAGGTTTTCCTTGAAGAGGGTGGGGCCTAGCTGGAGAGGTACAAGAATAATGACCTGATCCGACGTTATCCTTCCTCCAGGAGTGGCGATCACATAGGGTTCCTTAGTGTGACCGACACTTAGCCCACATCTTTCCCTTGCCTTACTCCCGATAAAGCTATGAGAGGCTCCCAAATCAAACAACACAACAACATCTTGATTTAAAACAAGGAAAGTACCCGTCATTACTGGCGCACCTTCGGGGAGCTCGGTCAAGCTGGTGTAGTTGAGTCGGCCTTGTCGGACTTGCACCTTGGGCCTTCTTCCTCTGGCTGCCATGGGGTTCTGACCTTGCTGTTGATTCTTGTTCCTGGGGCAGTCCTTTGCAAAATGTCCTTCATTGCCGCAGGTAAAACAACGATTACTGGCTGCCGGGCGAGGTGGCGTTGGCAGGGTCGGCCGAGGCACTTGTGGTTGGAAGCCTGGAAAACGAGGCGTTGTTGTCGGCAGTGGTCGGGCGATCCATTTCCCTGACTGCTGGGGTCGGCTAGGGGCTTGTGGAGGGATCATTCGGAACCTTCGAGTCGGTGGACTCGGAAATGCCACAAAGGCTTTCCTCTTCTGGTCGGCCTTGAGAGCTTGCATGCAGTCCTCCTGAGAAATGGCCAGGTTAACCAACTTGTTGTAGGTGTCCACCCTGATGGGGTTCAGCCTTTCCCTGAGCTCCAAGCTCAGTCCTCGGCGGAATCTGTCCCGCTTCTTCTCGTCAGTGTCCGCATGATAGCCAGCATAACGGCATAGGTCATTGAACGCTTGGGCGTAATGCAGCACATCCCGAGTTCCTTGGGTGAGGGCCAGAAACTCATTGAGCTTGCGCTCTAGGAGACCTTCGGGAATGTGATGCGCTTTGAACGCCGTCTTAAACTCGTTCCAACTGACCACGTGGCCAGCCGGCAGCATGGCATGGTAGTGGTCCCACCAAAGCCGTGCGGAGCCACGCAGCTGCTGAGCTGCGAACCGCGCCTTGTTGTTTTCGGGGCATGGAGCGGTGAGGAGCTCGAACTTGGATTCGATCGTACGAACCCATGCGTCAGCATCGAGCGGTTCTTGTGTCTTTTGGAACAGCAGGGGCTGTGTCCCCAGAAAGTCCTCTTACCGTGCGATATGTGGCTACGGTTGTGCTCTTCCACCATGTGGCTGTGGTTGTTGTCCTTGCACCAGATGCCTTAGCAGCTCGGTTTGAGTTGCTAAGATTGCCTCCAATGGCGATGGGGGCGGGGGCGGGGCAAGATCATGTCGCTGATCACTACCACTGGGCACAGATCCAGACCTAGTGCGGTGCGCCATCTGCAAGAGTTAACGCCCCATTAATTTCATAACCTTAGGTGTACTCCAACAAATGGAACGTATGAATTAAATCCCTTAATGCGACTCTTGCCAATGGTGCATCACACGTCCTCATAGAGGAAGCACATTCCTCCCATTCTCAGCATAGATAACCTCTACTTGACCTGGTACTCCACTTCAGGCAACACATGCCACATACAGACTCTTAGGGTCTGATCCACTCAAACCAAGGGGTCGGACACGGTCCGTACTCGAAAAGGGTCGGACGAGGCGGAAACTGCCTCAAAGGGTCGGCGCACTCGGTTTCACAAGCCGGGGTCGGCCCACTGAACAGGTTCTCAGAACATAGCATACGGTCACGGCGCAACTTACTCAACCTAGCATCCACACCATACAAAGATGAGAAAGCTATGCACCGGGGTTAACTTTATACACAACGGTGTTTCAACACAGGGAGTACTCAACTCGAGGCTAACCTATTACAACTTTTCCAAAATCTAGGCTGCCGAGGAGTACAACAAAAAGAAAGATGGTTCCCTGAGAACCCTTAAGCTACCAATGGACACTATGAGTCGGAGAAGGGGCGCCATCTTCCTCTATATCCATGCTGGACGCTCCCTCATCTTCCTTAGGGTCCTCCTGAGCTTCGAGCTGCATGTTGAGGGCATGCATATCTTCGAGCTCAGCTTGGTGCTCCTCCAGGTGGGCATTGGCAATGGCCAACTCCATTTCCACCTCCATCTTTTCCTCCGAGAGCTCTATCATGCCGTCCACGAGGTCGGCGACTTCTCCTTCTAACTCGGAGATCCGATCTCGCATATCGTGGATATGGATACCACGCTGGATCAGCTGGTAGGTTTGGCCTACCAGGTCTCTTCTTGCTGCCTGGAGGTAACCGTGGGTATCTGCAGCCGTCCAGGCGAAGAGGGTCATGGCTCTTCCCTGAAGCTCTATCAACCGGTAGAGAGCGGCCATGCACCGGATGTTGGTGGAGATGGTGACCATGGCGCAGGTGGTGGCTAACACCTTGATGTTCCCGACGCGGTCAAGCCAGGCCGGGTCCAGCCGGTTCCTGACGGGGAAGAGGCCGATCGGGTCTAGCGTGATCTCCACAGGATGCAACTAACAGAACTGGGTGAGCAACTGAAGGGCGGCGGACTCCCATGTGTCTTCCGGAGCGAGACCATAGGCTATTATGCCAAGAGAGGGCCAGTCGGGCCGTACAAAGGGAGGTGGTACCAACGCTTGCACTTGGCACGTCTGAATGCCCTGTTCCATATATAACCACCCGGCATACAAGGGCGGGGACTGATACCCAAACCACTTCAGCGTATCCCACAGAATCGCGGGAAACCCCTCGAAATGCAGGCACGTTGACTGGAAGGTACCATCCGCTCCAAAAACAACATGTCCGAGAACAGCCATCTGGAACCAAGAAAACCGAAAACCACGTGAGATAGATTCCAAGGGTCAGGGGTCGGATAGAGAAGCATACGGGTTTAACCGAGAGCACTAAGAGAAACTAGAGATCCTTAGATCCAAAAGAACTCTTTCGAACAGGGTTGCTGTTGAGAAAGAAACATTACAGATTTTAGGTATGATGCATGCACGGCCTACCTTACTCTTAACCAAAAACAACTGCCCGAACCTTGGGTCTTACGCGGTCAGCGCCGGTGACAAGGCAACAATACATCTCTCCCTATAATAACTAGTCGGTTCTAGTAACGTCTCTCAAACGAACGCGATTAGCAACCTGCAGAAAACACCACACACGAAACTTTCGTGCCAGCACCCACGAAAGCGTTCCCAAACATTACCGCTCACTATAGGAACGGCACCCATGCGTTTAAGGCTGCATGGACAGCACTCAACCGTGGAAATAGGCTCCTGTCGAATAGAACCATATAACCCTTCGCATACTCGTGATGCGGAATCGGCACACGTATGACAAACGTGGCGAAACAACCGTGCTGATAGGCTCGTTGGAATCGAACCATACCAACCTTCGTATGGAACACATACGAAACCTGCGCACGTGTAATAGACGTGGGCGAAAACAACCGCGAAGATAGGGTCCTTTGAATGGTACTCCCTATCAACCCTCGCATGCTCGCGATGCGGAACTCGGCACACGTATGATAGACGTGGCGAAGTGCTAGAAGAGTTAGCAAAATAACCAAATACTTATTAGTCACCTAAAACAACCCCAAAATCCCCTAGGGCCTCTCGCACTAAGTCATCCTTAACAATCGTACGAGATTTTCAAAAGTTTCTTGCAACTTTTATCTTTTTCAAAGAAGTGTTTAGGGCTCGTTGGGTTCTCTGAAATGCTAAACACGGCTTTGATACCAGCTGTGGCGGAACCACCTCAGATTAGCTTGATTAAGCAGGGTTAAGCCGCCTAACATGCGACACTCCTGCCTAAACCGAGCTAACACGAAGTGCCGTCGGATTTCATCCGATTTAACCACTTAAACAGGATCGAGTTTAGCAAACCCACACGAATGTGAGTGGTTACAGAGAATACAACAAGTCCACTAAGTTAAACAAGTTTTTACCCATTTAGTTCGGCCATAAAATCCAACATCAGAGTTTTACAAGATTCGAAAGAACAACAGAGAAAACACTAGCGGAAGACTTCGTCGGGGTCGGATGTCCAGGCGAGGCCAGCCAGAACATCACTGAGTCCTCTCCTCGCCGTCCGAGGAGGGGTCCCACTCGACCGTACAGCCTGGCGGGAGCTGGGGCAGCCAAGCACCAACCAGAGAGGGGTCGGACGCGGCAACTTCACCTGAAAACAGAAGCCACAACCAGGCTGAGCTACTAAGCTCAACAAGACTTAACCGACAGGGGTAAGGACTACTCCTCCTTCTAGACATGCAAGGCTTCCTGGCTGAGGGGTTTGTTTGCCAAAAGCACTAAGTAACCCTATTTCAAGTTTTAGCTCCGGTTCTAGGTTCATTTACCAGTCTAGGTTTTGCAACCTATTCTAAGCAATCATAGAGCCAAACAAGATGTGTAGATATAACAACAAACATTGCCATCATCAGATTCCTCATTTACTCAGGGTGACATAGCGATCAAGCAATCTCAAACTGTGAGAGGCAGACGAATCGATTCGAGTTCTTTAACCATGCATGGTGAACCTAGCCTCACGACATCCGCGCACCCGGAGGTCGCTTCCTGTGTCGGCCTTCCCCATCAATCCCCTAACCCGTGTCGGGCCCATTTCCTTTGGTGCAAGGTTCCACAGACTCGGCCTCTGCCGTCCTGTGACCACGCTTGCCACCACGTGCGACAACTAGCAGGGGAAACTCCGTTCCAAGAACAATGGGGCGACCGCTCACGTCTAGGTTCAATCCGGTACTAGGCTTCCTCATCCCATACTAAGTATGAGGCTAGTACTTTCAAACACTTGATCACGAATACCACCACTGTTGGGCCTTAGCAAGATTTCATAGACAAACGGGGCGACCATCCGACCACCAAAAAGTTACCAAAACCCTGCCCCGTCCATCGTCCTTATAGTTATAACAGGAGAGTAAACATGCAACTCCTACAACTCGCGAGTGACAGGAAATCACTCGACTTTTACCGTCTCCTCGTTAAGCAATGCAGCTACTCGGTCCAACAGCTAGTGCTCAGATCATGGGGACAACTAAGTCATGCATCTAGGGTTTCACACAACTCCTATACGTAAATGCACAAGCATGTTACAGAAGGCATGTGCAAGTTTGGTAAAACACTCAAGGGTTTCATGCAACCGGGGCTTGCCTTCAAGCAAGGAGGACGGGAACTGCTCGACTTCGGGGGCGACTTCGGCTTCGGAGGGCAGGAGCTCGGCTACAGCTTCTTCTTCTGGCGCCGGGTGAAGCTCGTAGAAACCGTCGGTGAGGTGCAGCTCTACACGAATGCAATGCAAGGGTTAGCATAGACGGTTATTTCAACAGCAACACGGGCTCGTCTGAGCCCAGAAACTTGCGACAAAGAGCAGGAGGTTATGGTGGTTCGAGAGAGCTGATGATGATCAAGAGGTAAGGGTAGGAAAGGAACTAGTGGTCTGATCCTTGAACTAGAGGATGTGATAACTGGGGAGTCCTTAGACGCAAGCGCTGAAGGGTTCCCAAGTTTTACACATACACCCTCGAGTTGAAGAAAAAGATCACAGCCAAGCCCTCGGGCGAGGCGGATAAGGGTCGGCGGAACAGACAGGGTCGGGCGAGACGGAACCGGGGTCGGGCGAGGCGGACTGGGGTCGGCAACTCACCTTCTTCCTGAAAGGAAGGCGTGGGGTCGGGAAGAAGCAGACTTGGGCGGAGGGACTAAAGCTTCAAGAAAAGGCTGAGACTGGCAATGCTCCGGCGGCGGCGCTGCTTCTTGCGGATCACAAGAGAGCTCTTACGCAGCACGGAGGAGCAAGCTGCGGGGTGACTTGGAGAAAACTGAGAGAGAACTGAGAGAAGAACTCCTCAAGATCTGGGTGGGTGGCGCTAGGAGCTTGAGCAGAGAGCTAGAGAAGGCTAAAGGCAACAAGGGCGGAGGGAACTCCGGCGACGGGGGCATTCCTTTTATAGCTGCTGGAGCAGAGGAAAGGAAACGGCGCGGAGAGAGAGAAGGGGAGCGGCGCGAAGGCCGGGAAGAGGCAATGGAGTGCTCTGCCGGGGCGGTGATTGAGCGAAGAGGGCGGTGGTGCAGAACTCCGGGGGTGACGCCAGCGATCATTGCGTTCTGCCGTCAGGGCGGCGTAGGAGCGGGTAGACTGGTGGTTGAGTTTTGGCGGAAAGCGGGCGTCGTCGTGCGGAAGAGGTGATAGAAGCGACCGGTTTAATGGCGCTAGAATCGAGGGCGCACAGGTGAGAAGACAGGCGGACGCGAGCACGGGGGAGAGCGTGGAACAACAGATTGTCGGGCAGCTTCTGACAGAGCGGGGAAAGGGACTGTCGCGGCCGCGGTCGGGGTTGGCGGTGGAGGAATCGTCGTGTAGCGGCGACCGGGCGGCGCAACTGTGACTGAAGGGACGGAAAAGACGGGCGACATTGGGCTCTGGGGCTGGGATCTGGTGGCGTGATGATGGGCGCGGGAGGCGAGGCTCTGCAGAAAGGGGTGCAGAGGGCTTCCGCTGCCATTGGGGAAAGGGGGCGCAGGAACCCACTCTGTTGCTTCCCAGAGACAAAACTGAGCGGCGGCGTCGGAGAAGACGAGCCACGCGGCAGGAAGACTCTGAGGCGGCCATGCAACTCGAGTGCGGCTGTCGCGGGGGACCTGGAAAAAGATCTCACGGGTCCACCGGTGGATAGATCGGACGGGTGAGGAAGATTAGCAGAATCCGACGGTGGGCTGAGCTCGCCGGGGTCGGGGGAGGAGCGAAGCGGGAAGGGGTCGGATCCAGGGGTCGGGACCAGGCGGAAAACTGAGCACTTAGGTGCGGTCAAGCAAGACAGCTGACTAAGGTTAAGGGCTGCGATCAAGGCTAACTGGAAAGGCTTAGGGGTCGGTCGTTACAATACTCTTCACAATTGTAGCCCACGAGGGATATATGCCATCAGCAAGATAATAACCCATTGTATATTCATTATTATTAATGGTATAATTCACCTTTGGAGATTGACCTTCAGCTAGCCGTGCGAATAAAGAAGACCGGTGCAAAACGTTGATGTCGTTGTGGGAACCAGGCATCCCAAAGAAAGCATGCCAAATCCAAAGATCTTTATCTGCAACAGCTTCAAGTATAATTGTAGGCTCATGCACATGCCCGGTATACATACCTTGTCATGCCGAAGGACAATTTTTCCACCTCCAATGCATACAATCAATCGACCCAAGCATACCAGGAAAACCTCTACTCTCTCCGATGGCAAGTAATCTAGCAGTATCATCTTCATTAGGTGATCTCAAGTACTCATCTCCAAAAATCTCAACAACAAAACTGACAAACCTTCTCAGACTCTCAATAGCAGTACTCTCACCAATACGGATATAATCATCTGTAGCATCAGCTGCTACTCCATAAGTTAACATCCGAAATGCTGCGGTAATCTTTTGCAGACTAGAAAGGCCAAGCACACCGGCAGCGTTTCTTTTCTGAACGAAATATTCATCATGTTGCTCTATGGCATTCCATATGCGTACAAACAGTGTACGCCTCATTCGAAACCTGCATGTCAAGAGTAATGAGACACATGTATAATATGAATTTTTTTTTTAAAATGGTCCAAATAAATCTATTGTTTACATACCATCGTCTGAAATAACTATGTCCATACGTAGGATCATCTGAAAAATAATCTTGATACAACCTTTGATGCCCTGTCTGTCTATCTCGCTGAAGTACTTGATGACCTATGATAGAACCACGATGTTTTTTTTCATCATCGAACTCATTCGCATTCACGGCCACATGAGTAATAGAGATTAAGAAATCATCACTGTCATCATCTGACGACGAATCCAACACTAGATGCATCGGAAAGCTTCGTCGATTCATAGCAATTCCCTTTCACCTATCTCGAATTATAGTTGGAGATCAAAGCAACTGTTTATCCTAGGTATTGGCGGCCAAAACACCTCGTTACGACAGAATCCTCATTATAGCATGTGACGCAAAAAAAACAAAATACAAATGATGCCTAATCATTACCTTCATCCAGCGCAGGAGGACGTGGACGTAGGAAGCACCAGGTATCCTGTGCAGGGGCTGCCAGAGCAGTTCACCCTGCGCCAGAGCTGTTCACCGTGCGCACAGGGGGCTGGCGGCGTCCGTGCGGGGCAGCGGCGTGATAGGGTACCGGAGATTTTTTACGGGCTCCGGTACTGGAGGAAAAAAATTAACGGATACTAAATGGGCCCAATCCGATGACGTGGCCTCTTTTAAATTATTGGGGAGTAGTTTTTAGCGATCTGCTGTGGGCTGATATATTTTTTAGGAAAAAATTTTTTAGCATAGCCCCCAATACCTCGTTTTGGGGAAGAATTTTTTGGGGAACTCTTGGAGTTGCTCTAAGGCAACCAGGCACCAAAAGGCCAAAGGCCCAACAGCTAGAAGTATGGCGGGGGTGACCCAGGAGACACCGCGGCCCACCTCCCAACCTTCCCTGGTCGGGGCTGAGGGCCACAACCACCAATCCGGCCAGATTGAGGGTGGGGCCCGCAAAGGGCCCACAGCACCCCACCCACTCCTAGACTCAGGAAGACCAACGTTGTACCAGGGGCATTAAATGCGGGGCGTGGCCTCTCTGACCGCACCGTGCGGGGACATGACCGGGTGGAGGGAGACGACCTTTAACCAAGGGGCCTAAGGGTGATGCTACACCCATTGGACAGCCCAGGACAATTTGCAGGACAGGGCCATGCACGGCCATACGTGCCCACGCGCCCCAACGTCATCATTATCCTCACCGCCAAGACGACCCGTCAGGCTCAAGGTCATGCTACTACGCCAGACCCGATACGGACCCACAGGCGAGGCGGGACCCAGTGTTGGTCATAATGGTGAGGATTGGCCGTAGGTAGGTCGGGGAATGCTGAGGGAAGCAGAACGCCCTGCTCAGGCCACTGACTAGGGCTCACCCACTCATCTCCGTTATGGACGTCAGCAGTCGCTTCCGTCCCGTTCACTACCACAGGGTTCACGGACGGGACGAGGCATGCCGCGGAAGTAGGTCAGGCTGTGCGTAAGCAGCCCACGCCGTACAAGAGCCATCGTACAGGGCGTGCGAAGCCCATGACCAGCCAAGAGGACAGGACAAGCAGGCCCCCTTGGCGCGAGGCTACTCTAACCACACCATGACCCCCAAACAACCCCCTCCATTTCTCAACATTGTTGCCTGGTTCCTGGCCTATACAAGGGGAACCGGGCCTCCTTTCTCTCAATCACGCATTCAACGCATACTCCCACACATCGCATGAACCCTTGCTTGCAAGCACCCCATTGTAAGTCTAGTGCACTTGATCCAAGGAACACGACTCCTGCCGAAACTGGACATAGGAATCTTCCTAAAGCAGTATAACTCCTTATCTCTTGTGTGCTAGCCATCGGAAGTGAGTAGAGCGTGGTGTACAATCACTAGCCAGCGGTCTGAAACACCGATACATAGTAATCTCTTTTGACCTACCCGCATTCCTTTGGGAAATACGATACCCTTGGGAATACTCTTGGGTGAAATGCTGCAACGGTATATCCGTGCGCTTGCGGATTTATTCGTGATCATTAAATATACTAATAGTTTCCTAGACAGATCGCCGGTGCCACTGACAATTAGGAACACAAAGAGCATAACCCCATATGTCATACACTGCTTGGACTTAAACTACCCAGCCGGATTGGTGAGCCTCCATTGCTCTGGATCAATTTGGGAAGAAAAAAACTTGCCATCTTTGAGGCTCGAGAATCGAGGTGGGACACGGCAGAAGAAGGCTGCATGTCCCAACCTAAAGCATGCAGAGCATCTGATCCAGTTGCGGCAAATGGGCCTAATATCTGAATTGGAAAAACACCTAGAACAAGATACCCGTCCCATGGCCCTTCTTGTCGTAGAAATAAAAGAATCCAGGCAAGCCACATTAACTCTAGGGGCGCAATTTGCGGGCTGAGAACTAGGCGAAGAAAAAGGCCCAAGTTTAAGGCGCACATCAACATCATTTGAATTATAATTAACCAATTCTATCGTGTTCTTTGCTTCCTTCAAAATTTTCACGGCCCCAAAAGAACTCCAGAGATCTAAGTAACTGATATGCCAAAAATCCAATCTAGAAAAAGCTGAAATTCTCTACTTCAAAGGAACACAATTAGCACCACATAGAGGAATATCACTTTTAATTGCCTCAACATAAGATTTCACCTTCTTAGGACTGACTTTGACCCATTTGAAATGAGGCTCCCTATCATAAAGAACAGAGGATCTAGCAGCAAATAAACCCTTTTCATTCCAGAGATGGAAGAAAATCTTGAAAGTCGGACACAAAAAGGACTTAAGATCATACACCAAAAGACCAACAGCCTTGGAGGAGACACTGATTTGAATAGGACTTCTTCCAATTCCACGACATAGAAAAGCTTCGGCAAACCACCAAGAACAAATTGAAGAATGCAACCAACAGGAGATTCCAAAAGCTTGATCCTTGAACGGCTAAAATCCGCAATCAACTAGAAATTGTCCACCTCATCTGAGTGAGAGGAAACCACCAAACTGCCAGTAAGAGATCGTACCTTTGAGGAGAAAACACGACTTGGTTCCTGATCCAAGAGAGAGGGATCCATGGGAGCAGGATAGGGACCGACGGAGAGGATGGTGGACGCTGGGACCGGGCGGTCACCTGCGGTGGGAAGACCTAAGGATCATCGAGGGGACGTCCTCATTTAGCTGTGGGTCGACATTGCTCTTTCCCAATATTAATATGTACTATCATATCGTTAGTTTTTTTTGCAGCTGCTGTGATGAATCAAGACAATGCAATATTACAAGCCAGACCAGGGTGGTTGCTATATAGCTGCCAGAAGCTAGTAAGAGTCATAACTTTAAAGACTAATAGGTCCATTTAGCTCAACTAGTGTAGTCCACCAATCACCGCCTCGATCGCACTTTAACATTTTCTTAATCTCGAATCAACAATCTACAAACCTTACACCAATATTTCAGATAGATTAAATAAAATTCTGTGGGAGTTAGACCTAGATCACGACTAGTAATTGGAAGAAGGTGCCTAATACTACAAAGAATGTATTGTGGGCCACAGTGAAAGAAAGGTTCAATTTTTCTAAAGGTCAAGAGAAAGACGCAAGACAATTTGCTGAGGGTCCTAGGGAGATGTTTCAAGAATCGGAGGTCTACTCTTAATAAAGAATATGTCCAGAAAGGTAAGAATACAAAGGATAACTTCAGTAACATTCTTGCAGATATGTGGGAAGAGTTTAAACAACAAAAAAAACATGTCGGAAGCAAAAGCCCTAAGCGAAGAAAATACAGCGAAGGCTATGAAAGCCGCCGAGAATCCCCATCACTTGAGTGCAGGTGGGTACACTGCCAAGATCGCTAAATGGAGGAGAGAGGAAGAAGAACAGAGGAGAGCTGGTTTACCAGATATGTTTCCAGGCTTGGATGAGCGCAGCAGGAATTGGGTACTAGCTCAAACTCCAACTGTAACACCCGACAGCAAGGTTACATTCAAACACCCCTCAACATCCAAAACCTTGGGCCAAAGCTTGTGCAACACTATCTTCCATGTTAATGGAAACAAGGAGAGACTTTGAGTAGTTCACCATTAAACCAGTTGACAATGCAAAGCTCTGTAATAAACCTTTGTGAGATGTCAGCACAACCCTCCATGATTACTAAAGTATAATCAGCATACTGCACAATTGGAAAATCCTAGCTGTATTGCATTGAAATAGGTAAGTTTAACACATTTAGATCTTTTTCCCTATTAACCAATGTTTTTAGAAAATCTTCAGCCAAGACAAACAAAAGTGGAGAGACGGGGTTTCCTTGTCTGACTCCTGTTCTACAGTGAAATGTTTTGCCATGCACCCCATTAAGGAGAGCTAAAGATGTTCCTAAACTAAAGAATTCTATCATCTAGCCAATCCATTTTGGCCCAAACCCTTTGTGCTGCATTATTTGAAGCATTGTTTGGTGCTCTATTTTGTCAAAGGCTTTCTCAAAATCCAACTTCAAAATGACAATCTCTTTCCTGGAATGATGACAGAGGTGGAGATATTCAAAAGCCCAGGCTAGACAGTCCTGGATGGACCTAGACTGAATGAAACCATACTAATTTTTGTGAATAATTCTTATGATCACCCTCTGCAATTTGTTAGCTAATAATTTAGTTAAAAGCTTCATGGATGTATTGAGCAAAGAAATGGGCCTAAAATCAGAGACTCTAGTTGGTTCATCCTTCTTTGGCAGCAAGGTGATGAAAGAGCTATTGATGCTCTACAGACATATGTTTCCATTGTAATAATTATTTACATAAATCATAGAAGTCTGCTTAATAATAGGCCAACACTTCTTAATGAAATCAGTTGTGAGATTTTTGATGACTTGATCAATTTCCTCAATAATCAAGGGTTCCTCTAGACCCTTTAATTCCGAATCAAGCTATAAAAGCTCATTGAGATTATGGTGCATGCCTTGAAACTTTGAAGTCCCCAATCTGTCCTTATAAGCTTCCCAGAGCAAATCATAACTAGTGTAGGAATTGGTTACTACCTCAAACTCCGACTATAACACCCGACAGCAAGGTTACATTCAAACACGCCTCAACGGAGCTAATTTACGAGAGGCTGGCACAGCTTGCCAAGGCGCAAAAGCAGGGTCTTTTCAGGCCCGACAGGGAGAAAGATCAGCTAACCACCGCGATCAGAACCACGGAGTACTCTGGGCATGTTTGAGGGATGTCATCAACATTGCTCTAGGGTAAAACATTCCCCAACAACCAAGCAAGCTACAGGAAGCGCGACCGTTATAAGAAAAACTTTGAAGACAAGATGAGAGAAATTGCCAAGCAGGAGTTCTTAGAGTTCTTGGCCAACCAGCACATAGCAACAATGGCTGACCCGACAGTATCCGATGGTCAATGACAGATACAACCAACCATGCTACTTGCTCAGACAGGATTCGTTGCTTCGAATAGTGCTGGCTGCACTACAAACATGAGGTATCCCGTTGACGACATACAAGTGGATACACCATGCATGTTGGTTATACCTTATGGAAGGAAACAAAATAAGTTTCGAGAGGTCGCAACCGGCATGGTAGTAATGGGTGTTTCCAAAGGCACCCCGTGAGAATATGCCTGGGTGCAAGTTGTTACTGTGTTGAATGAGTCGTGCGAGATAGACATCCCTACTGATGAGGGGATTGAGGTTCTCAGTGATGTGATGAACCAGTACATATTGTGGCATCGCCGACATATCATTCTAAATGCACTACCAGAAACCTCACAGCCGAGCCAAGAACTACACCTTCTAGATTCAAATGTTGACATGGAGCAGTCGACGCTGTCACATGTGCAGGGAGCTAACAATAAGGATGAGCAGCTAATGCTATCACCTATCTTAGAAACTCTCAATGAGGATGACGGGATAGCAGCACTAGAAGGCGATGAACAGGTAGATGATTCAGAAGGTAATGATCCAACATCGTGTTCGCCAGCATCTCCACCTCCCAAGAGGCCAGCGGTACCTCGTATGGTCAGCACATATGAAAAGGCTCCATCAGCAGACATTGATAAGTTTTTAAACGTATTGAAAAAGAAGGCTTCATCCTCTGGTGAAAAATCTGTAACTCGCAGCGCCTCTCGACAAAAGGAAAAGGACCAAAACCTCAATTTCTTTGCATCAAATGAGGTCCCAATGGAATATGAGCATGGCAAACCATTCTTGTATTGGTAGAATCAACTGGAGGGTCCATGGGAACTGAATAAGCTGTATGGATGGATCATGAATGCGATGAAGAAAGTCATTCAAGCAATCATCGTGCATGTCCCAACTAGTGTTTTCCTTGGCGTTCTCCCATACCAGATTGTGATAGATTTTGAGGATTTGCACATACTTTACCATCGAAAACATCTTGACATGAATCTCAGTTCCGTATGGTGATTGTAAGTCCACATGTACCACGTATACAAGTTTTAAATACATACATATTTTATGTCAAGTACCTGAGCGACCTATTCTACACGATGCAATAGAGGGAGGAAGAATTGACGCGCGGCAGGTTCAAGGTAGCGTACCTTGACCTAGCATGAATAAGCGAGCCAGAGCACATGTTCAAAATGACGGAAACAATCAAAGCACAAATAGATACAGAAAAGACACAAGCGGAGAAAGATGCTATAAAAAATAAAGCTCATAGGGAAGAAATGCACAAAGTAATTGCATAAAAAATAATTGCATCATGATTTTACCCCAAGCAAGGAGAAGCGGTAGTCCTCGACTCAGCTAGCTATGATAGAGACAGATACAAGGATTTCATAGGCATTATACAAAAGTAAGACATTCCTTGGCAGTACTTATATGCATATTCACATTCTATGTACCTAAGTTGTATTACTAACTACTGTCTTTATATCCTCAAAGCGCGTACAAGTTTAACATACAAAGAGGCAGGCCCCACAATCCAAAAAAGATAAAAGTTATGAAAATAATATATCATAAATACGTAAGAACATAAGAACTTGCTTTTTTCATCATTGTATCATTTTTCTATTTGTTTGCAGTGCCACAAGCAACCTCCCGACTCGGTGGTATGTGGATATTACGTGTGCGAGTTCATGAGAAACGATGGGAGGTACCGGACGAACCCTGAAGACTAAGTCTCTTACACTGCCATGTGCCAACTTCATAATAGTAATACATCTTAATCTTCAATCTGTACGGACATGGCGAGATTCATCATGTGCGAGATTTGTCATGAGGATGGAGTATACTTTGATAAAGCTAGCGTGTTGATGACGGAAGAGTGCACACCTCTTCGTAGATGAGTGTAATAGTTTAATATTAGCGTGGCAAAGAATAGCTCTATTCAAAATGTTGGATTTTTAATAATGTGAATTATTTATTATGTATGATGCAATTTTTAATGATGTGAATTATTTATTATTCAAGTTTATTGTGTCATGTTATGTGGTTGGAGATACATATTTCAATTTGGCAGCTAAAAACAGGTAGAAAATATAAATTATAAATAATTAATGAGAAATAATATATTGATGAAAAAATACATTTTCCTAGCAGGCGGCATAAGCACTCACCAGCACAGAAAGAATATGTGCTGGCGGGTGTTGTAACCACAATGCTAGTACAGAAAGTATAGATTGGTCTGTGCTAGCAAGCAAGCACCTGCCAGTGCAAATACCATTTGTTCTGGCTCAAAGTTGTTGGCGGGTACGCGACCCGCCAAACCCCTCCTAGCCGCTAGCGCATATCTTTTGGGGCCTAGTGGTGAGGTGAGCAATTTTATAGCACAAATGGTTTGTCTCGTGTTCTGGCTGCAGCAGTATTGTCGTGTGGCTAGAAAAGGCTACAGTTTGATGGTAAGATGGAACTCAACAAAAGTGTGTTGCTAGTTTTTTTAGTTATAGTACAGATATAGATGGTCACATGGCAAACTCCAGCTCCGTAAGCACCTCTGGGAAATTGAGAGTCACGGGTCAATTCAGAAAAATATTAGCACACATACTAAGTCGAGTACTCAAATTGAGTCACGGATCCGCAAGTGTGTTGGTAGTTAACTATGTTTCAAAGGCGAGGAATCAAAGAGTTTCATTTTCTGTCGTATATAACTCTTCTAGATGTGATTAAACAAGTAAGGTCCCGTTTGGTAGAGCTTCGACTTCTCATAAAACGGTTTCGGTTTCGGCTTCGGCTTCTTCGGTGGAGTGGCTTTTTTATGGAAGCTGAAGCTGTTTTGCAAAACGTTTGGTAAAACGGCTTCTCAATGGCAATATATGTAATTTTATGATCACTTAATACTTGGAGATAGAGGAGAAGCCGGTGAAGCCATTTTTTTCGGCTTCTCCTCTCTAGTGTAAGCCGTTTTGCGGCTTCTCTCCGGCTTTGGTGGTGAAGCCATTTTGAAATTCGCCCTTTGGTAGGGCTTCACCAAAAGCCGGTGGAAAAGCACTTTGAGAAGCCCTACCAAACGGGACCTAAGTGTGCAGTTGCCTAACTTGCTTTTACCACTTTTGGAACACTAGCATTCAGGTCATGAAATTTCAATCGCTAGATCAAAGCTCAAGAAACTTGTGCGACCTTCTTTTTAAGAAAAAAACGTACTTGACTCGAATTCTATTGTCCAACTACAATGTTCTTGCCAAGATGTGCAGAACAGCTGTCAAAGATATGTGCAGTGGTACTGTTATTAATTTTATGTACAGTGCCATTACGTTAGTTTACAAAGTAAGAAAAAAATCCAGGGCTATGACCTATGTCATGGTTTATCCAAAGGTGCAAGTATATGGCACACATTCATCTATTGTTATTATTTTGTGACCCAAAACTAATAAAATACAGAAAAAAAAGACACTAGTCAAAGTAGTGGCAATGATATATCTACACAATTTTCTTCGTAGGACAAAAATGAGCTAACTGCACCGAGGTACGTACTAAAGCGTTACTACTTTTTCCCCAGTGACATCAACGTTGTTAAGAAAATCAGACATAATAAATTCTCGATTATCTCATGATCTATCTATCCATGGGTGCTAGTACATGGCACAGAATTGTTTCTTTTTCAGGGCCCACGACTAAAGAAGGAACAGGAAAACACTAGTCAAAAGGCATGGGAAAAGTATCATCTGTACACATACTCTGCATAGTTTGGTTAAAGAATATAGAGGAAAGTCCTTATTTGATACCTCCTGCCTTGACCCTAAAAATTTACCCTCCCTTTAACATTCATTCTTTATTTAATATCTCCGTCACTTTTGTCAATTAAGTCAGCCAAAATAGTTTCCAAATACCTCAAAAAATTATGAAACTTTTTGTCGTGATAAAGCAAATGAAGATGAACCCATTTGTCTTAAAAACACATATGTAACTTTACAGTTCAAAAATTAAAATTCACCGAATTAGCCTACGATTAAAACTTATCTGAATTTTTATAGCACCAAAACACTTTTAAAAACTATAGAAAATTAACTAATATTCCTTTCATTATATGCAATAGTTTATTAAATTCATTTTAGCACAAGTTATATAGAGAATTATGAAGAATGAAAACTTTGAGAAATTTTAGAAGAACCTCGTAATTTTCTATGTATTTTATGATAGAAAATAATTTTATAAATTACCACATCTACTGTGAGGAATATTATTTGTTTTCCCATAATTTTTGGAAAGTATTTTGGTGCCATAAAAACTCAAACATGTTTCAAAAGTAGTCGTGTTTTGTGAATTTTAATATTAAAACTACAAAGGTAAATGTGCGTGTTTAAATGAAATAGATTCACTTCCATTTGTACTATGACCAAAAAGAGGTGCATGAATTTTGGATGTGATTTAGTGGTCGTTTTGTCTAACTTAACTGACGGATATGATGAAAATGTTAAATAAGAATAAAAGTTAGAACTTCATGTCATATAAGGGGTAGAAAATTTTTCAGGGTCAAGAAAAGAATTGAGTCATCTTCCAGTGTCAAATAAAGAACTTTCTCAAGAATATACTCCCTCCATTCCAAATTACAGATTAATTTAGCTTTAGTTTAAGTCAAACTAAACTAACATTATCACATTTTTCAATAAATATATTAACATCTATAGTGCCACAATAGATGAAATATCAAAACATATGTATTTAATAGTGGGTTTAATGAAACTATGGGATGTTGTAAATTAGGGTGATTTTTCTATAAATTTGGTCAAAGTTAAAGAAATTTTACTTAATTAGGGCAAAGCTAATGGAGTAATATTCATAAGAAAAACAATGAGTACAAGACACTAAGCCAACAAGCCACTATGTGGTTGGTTCTTCCATTCTAGCAAAATAAAGTTGGAAACAAAACTCATGGAAACGGATAGAGGACGTGAGTTGTGAGTCGTGAAAAACTCATGAATATATTTTTTTTTTGGCAAATCACACAGCACAGACGCAGACGTTCACAAACACGCTCGCCCCTACGAACACACACGCAGCCCTACCTCTATGAGCACCTTCGAAAGACTGAGTCGGCAAATCCTCGAGATTGATGAAGTCACCAATGGCGCCTCGTTGTCGACTAGCACGTCGCCTACCACTGAAAGAATAGCGCCGTTTAAATCCTAGAATAAATCTAGAAAAATGCAAGCATCAGTGCTGAGTCGAGAACTCGAACCCTGGTGGGCAGGTTCCACCATAAGGAACCTTACCGGCTGAGCTAGCAACTCATTAATATATAGAGGGAAAAGTTTATGGTTTTGCTGGTTTTCTGGAATCGGTTGATTAACTGTATCATATTCTTCATGACTCAATTCTGCGGTGAGGAATTGCAGTGAACAAGTCAACATTGAGGCTTGACCCTGCTACAGGATGCTGTGATAGCGGAGAAAACCCCGCCCATATGCATGAGTGGAGTGTTTGTTGGGACAACAATTCTAGAGCCCCGGCGAGGGGGTGAGGTGGAAGCTATACATCGCATAAGATAATTAATCATCTATCGCCTCTAGTGGAAGTCTAGCAGGCCTTTCTCGCATGCGTGGGAAGACCATGCTGGTATGCATGCGTGAGTAGGTTAGTTTTGTTATTTTATTTTTTTTTCCAAGGCGCTAGACATGCATGCATGCCTAAGGTGGGTTTATTTTATTATTTATTCTTTTTGGCTCAGATTGAGTTGGTTGGTTTTATTTCTTTGAGGCTGAGTTGCTCTTTTTTTTCTTTTCGTATTTTTTGCCCAGGTTCCTCTCACTTCTTTTTTCGTTTCGTTACATTTTTCTAACTATTTTGTTCTTTCGTTACTTCTTCAAATGTATTTTTGGTTTTTAACCTTTTTTTTCCTTTTGTTTTTAGTTTTTCCCTTTTGTATTTTCTTCATTTTTATTTCAATTTATTGCTTACTCTTTTTCCATTTATTTTTTATTTTATTTGTTTTCTTTATTTATTACCTTATATTTAAATTTTAGTTTTAATTTTTAACTTTCTATTTATTGATTGATTTATTTATTTCTTACTTCACTTCTTCAAAAAAAATATTTTTATTTATATATCAACTTCTTCCACATGCATCAAAATAATTTATTTATAATGCACATATATGCTCTATATATAAAATTATCTATTCACGTGTGTATATATTTTGTTCACATTAATAGATTTATTTATTCATGATGTCATAATATTTATTTTCTTTATATATTAAATTGTTCAACGGTAAGAATAATTTATCCGCTTTATAAACTAAATTGTTTGACTGTGTTATAATATTTGTTCGAGATGTTAATTATTTATTCTCTATATAATCTGAATTATTAGTATGTAATAATAACAAGTTTGCATTTGGTTCTAGTTTTTTTGATTGATTTGATTGAGATGCTAAATAATTTGTTGAGTTTTGTAGACTAAGTTGTCAACGTTGTGGATTTGCCAAATAATATTTGTTCGCTTTATATAGTGAATTGTTTGACAATAAAAATAATTTATTTAGAATGTTATAATATTTGTTCACCATGTAAACTCAATTATTCATCTGTAATAATAACTAGTTTGACTGTGGTTCTAATTTTTTAGACTAATTTTTTTGAAATTATTTGTTTAGTTTTGCAGACTAAGTTGTCCGATGATGTGGTTTATTTGTTCATGATGTTCATTTTTTTTCTTGTACAATCAAGTGTTCATGATGTACAAACTTTTTTACACATTATACCATTTTTTGTTCGTGGTGTTTAATCATTTGTTAGCAAGAGTCAGAACTAATTAATCTGTATTAAAAAATATTTTTAAAAAATATTATCGAAACATAGTCAAGTGGGATCTTGTTTTGAAGATCTTCTCGTAAAAAATATAATGATGCAATTAAAATTTAATTTGGATGTTCGATTTATGAGTTATAATTTTTTTTAATTTTTCGATTTGCATGCATGCGGGTCATGTCATCATTTTTATCTTTATTTGCATGCATGTATACTCTCTCCACTACTCTTCCATGCAGTGTGGTATTTTCTTTACACTAATTATTGCATGCACCGGTCAAGAGGAAAGGCTCCTTCAGGTGAAGTTGCATGAAGCGCGAAATGGATGGGAAACCATGAAGCTGATCTTTCTCCTCTGTTAGCACGTTGTTATGTGGTGTTGGACAAGAACCCCACCCAAATCCTGTTCTTGATTATCCTAATATTATTTTTTAAAATACCAATTCCTGTAGAATTGTATTTATATGTTTGCCGTTCCTCCTCTATCTTTGCTACTCATTCCTTTGTTATCCATGTGTTTTTCACATTTGTATGTTTTCCCATTTCAAAATCTTCAAAAACAGAGATAGCACAGCAATGGATGTGGCTTTCAAAATTTCAATCTGCCTTGCAATTAAAATGTCACAGCTATTGTGATCTCTGCAAGGTGGTGAGCTAGCAGTGACGAAAGTGCATAGCTACCAAATTACTCTCTCCATTTCAAATTATAAGTCGTTTTTATTTTTCTAGATGCATTGATGTTTTGTATGCATCTAAATATAGTCTAGATGCATATAAACATCAATATACCTAGAAAAGTCAAACCGACCTATAATTTGAGACGGAGGGAGTATTTCACAGGCAACAAGCAATGGATATAATCTAATCATTCAATTTGCATTTTCCATTTGAGGTAATTTCTACTCGGCTCTTCTCTTATGGAACCCTGCCAATATGTCGAATACTGTAACTCAGTTGTATTTGAAACCAGTTTGGCAGGTAGAGGAGGAACCATATCACACACGACGCTAAGGACTTATCATGAATGCAGTCAAGCAGCTGGTTGAAATCAGAAGTCAAGAATATTAATCCCCCAATCAGAATAACTTTTTGAACATGTCTCAAAAATACCGATTTACCTGTTTTCTGTTCTGATATATTTAAAAAGTATAACAAAAGTATATTATTATGAAGCTATTTTTCGATACGCTATCTTCTAACTTTACAAATATCAAATCAAAACATATAAAAGGTAACTTAAAAAGATGAAATGATTAATTGCAGGAAAGACGAAAGAACACACTATCTTTTTACTTAACGGAGCAGATGATTGAATGACTAAGCACCTTATTAACTTTCTCAAATATGTTTACACGTGTAAATACGAAACCTTCTTTCATAAATTAATATACATTATATGTTTGAAATGCTTAGCCATTGTATCAATAACCAAGTTGTGATTTCCTCTTACCACTTTTTGGAATAATGGTGCTTAATTCGTGAAATTTGATAAAAAAGTTTTAAAACTTTGCACAGCACTCTGCTTTCAAAAACAAGCGCAAAACTCAAATTTCTCAAAGGCCCTGTTTGGATCCTTGGAATTGAATTCCATTCTAATAATCATAATTTAGACACAAATTAATTAAGCTAATATAGTTGTACATGAAATATATTTGTATATTATTGTTGGCCATATAGGAGACATACTTATGTGCTGCACTTCTGCTATAGGGAAGCGAGTCAAAAAGCGTGCTATAAGTTGCATATTAGAAACATAGCATTGAGGATCTATAGAATCAATTTCCATCTCCCACCCCCATGAATTTAAGATAGACTTATATCTAAACTTTAAAAAGTTGTGGAATGCCACATTCCAAGATAAATAGCCTACTCCATTAACTAGATTCCAATTCCTTCAAAATGAAGAGGCGAAGTACTTCTTCCCAAGATATGTGAAGAACAGCTGTCAAAGCATTGTGCAGTGGTACTATGTTTTTTCCCTAAATAGCATCAAATTAGTTTATCAGTACGGATTAATCCAGGATCATGTCATGGCCTATCAACGGGTGCAGGTCCAAATAATGAAGAAAACACTAGTCAGAAGGCGTGGAAATAATTGGCGTACGCAATATTCTTCGCAGGACAAAATTAAGTAATTGTACTGAGATACTAAAGTTTTTCTAAGTTTACTTGATGACACAACAAGACCGCTAGAAGATTATATTTACTCTTCCTGAGTGATCCTTTAACAATGAGGAAATTGCATGAAAAGACCGATATGCACACTATCTTTTAGCGGGGAATTAAAGCATGCAAGTTGATGCGCTTGGTATGTCCATTCTTGAAAAACAGAGTGAGAACAAAGCAGAATGATAGTTGATGCGCTTGGTATGTCTATTCTTGCAAAACAGCATGCAAGAAGAATGGATAGAAGTGCATGAATAGGGATCAAAAAGTGGATGATCTTACTTGTACTGGCTTGTTGAGCCAACGATTGTGGCTGTCATACTTCTGTTTGACCCTCCTCTGACGGTCTGTCCACTTCTATGGAACATTGGAACTCATATCGCAGAATTTAGATGAAAATTTTAAAAAATCTCCTACAACATGTTCTCTTTGTTAAAAAAAAGTACAACTAGTCCTCATACAAACCAGTTACCATTCTCACTTCCTGTACCAATTTTGAAGAATTAGCACTGACTATTCAAATCGAATTTAAAATAATTTTGTACAACATTCTGACTTCAGGGAAAGAAATTGTTTAAACAACACTCAAATCCTCTCTTGCAACTACTTTGTTCTTGCCAAGGATGTGCAGAACAGCTGTCAATGCTTTGTGCAGTGGTACTATTTTTTTTCTCCCCAACGGATCAAATTAGTTAAGCTCAGTCAGAATAAATCCAGGATTATGTCATGGTCTATCCACGGGTCCAAGTACAATTACTTTTTTTGTCACCCATAACTAAAGAATTAAGGAGAAAACACTAGTCAAAAGGCGTGGAAGTAATATATGTACACAATATTCTTCCTAGGACAAAAAATGAGTTAATTGCACTGAGATATTAAAGGTCATCCATCAAGTTTACTTGATCACCAGTTCATCACCAAGACCACTACAAAGCTTTATCTTACTCCTCCTGAGATCCCTGAATAATATGGTCAACTCACCTTATCCAAAGAATCCTTAAACTATAAGCACCACTGCATTACTTAATTTCACTGATCATGAGACTTGTGAAGGTCTAATGCCCTTATTTTGTAAGTTGTTTAGGTGAGTCTACTCCATGGTGTCAGATCATGCAGCCAGCTTCTGCTTGGAGGCACATGGCAGAGTTGTGATGCTCCATGCCTTGCTACTAACCTTTTAATATTTTTGTTTAGGGCATGGTTTGCTTACTGATGCTACCTCTTTTAGGACAGCATGCATCTTTGGATATACATCTCACTTATCCTGTGCAAGAGCAACTAACACCACTGAGATGTATGCAAGCTGCATTATATTCCTGATAGTAGTAAACATGCATCTGCTCCAGTGTCTAGCATTAGACCCCTATTAGCATCTTGATCTCCATTGTTTCTGGTTAATTACTTGCGCAAGATGTATACAATTAGACAGAACAGTATACCATATACATCATGGCCATTGAAGGAAGCTGCAACAACTTCTCATCCTGCAAGTCAACAGTGTACTCGTTCGGATGTAATTTCCCAGACCTGCTTCGCTCTGACCAAGGAAGATACTGACAAGACGGTATGCAGAACAACTGTACATGATTCCAATTAATAAGGCAGCCAGTGCTGGTAGCTCAAACGTTTGAGTATACATACGAGTACGTGTACTGTCCTTGAGCATACGGAAGGGGAAATGAAGAATCAGAAGACCAGAAAATGTGACTCGTGATCTATTCTCTTGCAGCTGAAACTTTCATAATAAATACTGGATGGATGGTTGTGAAACTTCTGCACCAATGATTTACAAAATATTTTATTTTACCGGTGTGCGATTTGAGAATCCAATATCTTGCAAAACTTAAGAAACACTCATGGTTTAGTTGGTTATACGACTAACAGATCAGCTGGATAGTTCTTGGAGCTGCTTCTTCCCCGTTGATCAATTAGTTCTCTTGCTAGAATGTTCAGCTTAACTATACTCTCATCAAATTGAATTGAATGGGAAGTATTATCATAATCTTGTCCAAGTTGATATTCATCATAATATATTAAGGATCAATCTAAAACCAACCACCCCAAGATGCAAGGTCCCTTGCTTTGCAAACAGAAAGTACAAACACAAACCACGAAAGGTCAATGATCTAGTAATATGAAACACAAAGAGGCATGCTCCAAGAACAGCCTACTTGATCCTCATTGCCAATTGATGTTTAATCCTTTCCTTGCCCTGTTTTTTAACGCCAAAACTATTCGTACTGATTTCCTGTGAAATTCTTTCAGAATTCCTGCTAAACTCATAGTACATTTTTAAGATGCCCTTAAGCAGGTCCAGTGTCATATTCATCCATCCATAACCACAGCACAGAATTATTGACATGACAAAAGAAATAAAAAAAACTGTGAGGTCACACGCGGCTCTGGAATGAACTAGTCTTTAGGGTCAAAACAGATGACACCATGCATCCAGGATACTGCTGCAGTGTCAGTTGCAACTGCCCATGGACTTTTGGCAGGTCAGCCTAGCTAAGAGGGCCCCCAACGTTGGTTTGGTGATTCATCTCCTTTCCCCATGGTCCACCCTAAGTTAGGGTTCTTGACTTGGGATCACAGTACAGCCGTAACTGAATGGAAGGACTTGGACTGGTCATCCTTGCCGTGTTACCTCTGGTACACTGTACGCGGCATTGTAGAGTACGCTTGCTGTCAAAGTACTGGTACTCGAATTATTGGTGATGTTATTCCCTTACCAATTTGAGAGGAACCTTGATGACGTTGTATGAAGACTTAATTTGCATGTCCCGTACAGATAGAAATAGTGTACGTATGCGCAGATTATTCAGGTTCGGAATTGACCACCGTTGGACCTGATGAAGTGTTTACTGATGGTTACCTGGAATGGGAGCTGATAGTAGTGTTTGGGTTACTGGCTTGATTATGATGGCCAATTCGGGGGTTACATTAGTCTGAGTGATAGTTGTCACTCTTTCCCAATTGTGTCAGTCACACTTTTCTCCTTTTTTTCATAACCATAGTAATTTAATGAATTATTAAAAGAATGATGCTTTGCTTTGCAGAAAAAGAAGCCATGTTTGAAGCCATTTTTTTCAGAGATCGTGAAAATTTGCAGAACCTATATGGCACTAAGCGAAAACCAGCTGGTTTCTTCCAAAATTCGGAACCTCTTCCTTCAAGTAGCTGAGTTGGGACCTCTGCTTGAGCCCTGGTTTCATCATATCCAATGATTAACCCAATGTCATTGTCCGTCATAGTTATCCCATTACAGTGATTCTAATGGATGGATGAAGACAAGAAGTAGAAATTGTGCGTCGCACTGCACTCTTATCCGTTGACACGTTTCATTGATTCAGTAAAGGCGCCATTCTAGCTAGAACCTAAATCCTACGTAAATTAAGTAATTAACTATGTTCACAGCAGTTAGCCCAGTTTCAACGTACAGGTGGTGTACCAGCTTCGTCCTCTACATGGCTCTCCAGTCACTACCCTAGTTCTAGCGTAAGCTGATCTCTATGCATTGGTCATCAAGCTACGGTGACAGCAGAGTACTAACTGTTCATCGTGGCTCGTGCACTCATCTATTGTAAATCCTAATGTATTTGGAAACTCAGTAGTACAATTTGAGAACAAAATAACTGATTCACCTACTACAGGTTTCCTATTGAACAGAGTTTGAAGTTCTGCCAGTATACGGTTTTTACCATTTCTCGAAAGAAAAATGCAACATTTCGTGTGAAGAAACTAAAAAACAAACTAACTTGTTCAAATAATTTAAATTGATCTTTTGAAGAAATAATTGCAGTGAAGAATATATTAAGTATATATTCAGCTGAAATGGTTAGTTAAAAAAGTGTTGCTGAGACACCAATCCATGTTTCAGAAAGCAGGATGCATGGCACAGAAGTTCAGCAAAGCACAGATCATAGCAATACACCATTCTGCAGCATAGCAGGGCAATATACAAGTAGCATAGGGTGGCCGGGGAAACAAAAGGCACTCTCCAAAGTACGCCGAAACAAAAGCTTGTGTCAGCATCAAGGTCAAACCATATCCGTACTTTTTTAAGTCATCTGGCCTGCTCCTATAAATCCTGGGCACATACCACCCCACGAGCAAACCAGCAGCTCATCACGCACAACACACCTCATACACACAGGTAGACAGAGAGAGACCCAAGCTCAGGAGTAGAGAGCAGAGGAAGAGAGGAGATGGGGAGAGCACCCTGCTGCGACAAGGCGACGGTGAAGAAGGGGCCATGGTCGCCGGAGGAGGACGCAATGCTTAAGAACTACATCGAGGAGCACGGCACTGGGGGCAACTGGATTGCGCTGCCACACAAGATAGGTAATGAACTAACTCTTGCTCACCCATCCATGCATTTTCAGCCATGTCATCATAGTTCCTGTTCAGTTTGATTTATTGTGTCTTCATGTGACTGATGGTTCATGAAAACTGCAGGGCTGAAGAGGTGTGGCAAGAGCTGCAGGCTGAGGTGGCTAAACTACCTGAGGCCAAACATCAAGCATGGGGACTTCACCCCCGAGGAGGACAGCATCATCTGCAGCCTCTACATTAGCATAGGGAGCAGGTACAGAACCACAGACCCAGTTACCCACTCCCTCTCTCTTTACAACTAGACTGAACCTCATCCATGCTAACCATTATTCTCTGTGCTCAACATGGCCAGGTGGTCAATCATTGCCGCGCAGCTGCCGGGGAGGACTGACAACGATGTCAAGAACTACTGGAACACCAAGCTGAAGAAGAGGCTCCTCGGCCGTCGCAAGGACCGCGACGCCCACCACCGCCAGAGCGCCGCCGCTGCCACGAGTGAGATGTCCACCGATAACATGAACGACGGTGAGCGGGCGCTGAGCGCGTCGGCGATGGAGAGGATCCAGCTCTGCATGCAGCTGCAGGAGCTGCAGAACCCGCTCGGCGCACACCACAGCCCCATGGCGTGGCCTGGCACCCTGAGCAACAACAGCTTCAACAGCAACAGCAGCAGTGTGACAGTGGCTGAACAAGGGCAGTCCAGCTCCATGAACGAGCACCTGATGAATGCGCAGCTGGAGGGCGCTGCCATGGACGGCCTCGGCTCGCCGTCGAGCGCGGAGAACTCGAACGTGATCAGCATGGAGGCTGAGCTTGAAGAGCTGCTCTATGGAGAGGGGAACCGAGGGAAGGCCGGTGCGGTCGACGGCGGTGTCCAGCAAGGGGATGTGGACTGGTGGAGCTATGACCAGGGGAAGTTACCTATGGGTTCCTGGGACTTCACCCCGGAAGCAAACGCAGTGTTCCAGGACTACACATCTGTTTACGACATTTGAAGAGTGAAGTGAACAAGCTGTGGATTAAGATAGAGAGGTGATAGGAGTTGTCTAGAGTTGGCTCTGGATTTGTGACATCTACATAAACTGGATTAAGCATCTTGTAAGAAATTAGTGGTAAGATGTAAGGTATAAAATAAATGCATGTAAAAAATGCCAGGTTCTAAGAAATGATATGGCTTCTTTCTGTCAAAAGAACAGAAAAGGGACCTGTGATGTTGATAGAAGAAGTGAGGTTGGCAAAATTGTTTAGGTTGCTTTTGATAGAGAAAACAAGAAATGGTGCCTACCGTGAACACTTTGTCAGTTTCATAGCTTCTGAAAAAAAAAGAATTGGTGTTAGAATCATCAATATGAAACTGGCATCAATCAGAACTGACAATGACACTTGTTTACTGTCTAAACACAGTTACAGTACATGGGATTGTTTTGCCTTTTTTAGATTCATGAACTTTGTTATGCACTTAGATATACCCTATATCTAAATGTATAACAATATCTATATATCTAGAAAAGCCAAAACAGACAAATATCTAGATGCATAATAATATCTAGATGCATAATAATATCTATATATCTAGATGTATAATAATATTTTAGTGAGTTTAAGGTATTGGGATGATTCGAACATCATACTCAAAGAAAGCTGATACTGAACAACTACCTAGACAAATCTATTTCATTTGGTACAGTGACTATTACTAGTCAAAACAGACAATTTTAGCACTTCCATCCACAGCTTCACTAAGGGCCAGTTTGTGGTAGTTGCGCTGTGACGTGCTATGCTGGATTTAGTTTTAAAGTTGATGTGGAAAAGCAGGTGTCAAAAATCTAATAAATTGCTCGGAAAATTGTAGCCTCAACCAGTTGTGTCATCTAATACTTGATGCTTGCCTGCTTTCTTTCGCATGAATATTTTATATTACTACCTCAACATTTTTCTCTCATTTTAACCCCAACAAGGTCTCATTTGCAACATTAACAAACACAAAAAAAAAAACTAAAAGTGTAAGCAAGATTATTATCATAACTGTGAAGTGCTAGCACTTGAAATACTAGATGAAATTGTGAAATGTTAACGCAATACGGCATAGTAGCAACTGAACAAAGTCAACTCCCGCAGTTAGTTCCTAATGTCAAGACACAATTAATTAAAACTCAATGGGGACAGAGACCACTATGATAGAAAAACAATGAATACAGTGAAAATTGCTAACCTCATCAAGCCTTGGAAGGGGATGCATGATCACAGCATGCTTCGGCAGGACATTTAGCACCTTCTTATCCACAATGTACTTACCACGAGCAGCTTCATAAAGATCAATCCTCTCACCAAATCTTTCTTTTTGAATACGTGTTTGATAAATAACATCACACTTGGATGCCACCTCCAACAAATCTGAACTTTCTTCCCATTCAACACCTTTGGAATTTAAGTAGTCCTTGATGTCATCCTTTGAACAAAAGGAAAACAGATACCATTTCATCTATTTCATATATATGAATAAAATAGAGGATAAAGGAAACAAAAGTCAATGGTATTTGTTGACAAGAGCAGTTGCCATACCTTCATTTTAACAACATCTGGAGATACAAAGTATATCTTAATGTTCTGGTATTTAGCAATCAGATAAGCCAGAGAACGAACTGTCCTCCCATTAGCAAGGTCACCAACCAAACCAAGTTTAATTCCATCTAGTGTGCCAATTTCTCTCTTTATTGTGTACACATCCAACAAAGCCTGAAGAATGAAATTACCAATTAAAAATGATAAAACAAGATTCTAAAACCGAAAGGTAGATGCAACGTAAAAGGTAGTTTAGCAGGTTGTTATATAAAAAAAGTACACTCCAATGAGTATGACCTGATTTGACTTGTCAACAAGATGCAGCAGATACAGAGGTATTCCAAATGAACCTTGGGTTATGAGTTATGACCACAAAGTACAAAGTCATAGTCATAGTCAATTTATAAATAAACAGTACAAAGTATATGCCATTATATGACCTGTTCAGAAGAGATCTAGAAATGGTTTATTCTTTTGTGGTCATTAAAAAAAATTATTCCAATGCTACAATCACACATCAAGTATTAAATGACCCATCAGACAGGTCCAGAAAGACAGGCAGAAACAATGTGAAGAAAATTCTACAAGAATATCCAAGCTAAGCATTTGCATAAGCGTCCATCCTCAAGTACAAGTGCACATCCCTATCTTTTTTAACCTCCCAAAGTGCTGAAACTACAAAACTGGCCATCAAACAGTACTTCTTGCCTGTGAACAACTTTGCGACATCCCAACTAAGACTAGACCTACAGTGCATTTTTTTAGCTCTTGAACCGATATAAAAACTCAAAAGTCATTGACTCATTGTCTCAGGAGTCAGAAGCTGTCCTCCGCGGATGAATATTTACCTGGGTTGGGTGTTGCCCTGGCCCATCCCCTGCGTTAATAATTGGAATGTCCGCAGTGTCGGCTGCTCTCCTTGCAGCACCACTTTCAAAATGTCTCAGAACAATAATATCAGAATAACCCTCAACAGTCCTTATGGTATCTGCAGCATGGATGGACATGGTTGGTAACCTCGCTCAAGAAGAAACAGAAAGTGGTAAAAGTGGATATGAATAGTAAACTTAAGAATTGATTTAATAACAATTATATAGAAAGAAATGTCAATCCGTGTCCCTGCTGCAATCTTTTCTTTTATCTTTAATCAAATCCACTGCAAATTTGACTAATTCGGAATTGAAATTTAGGGGTTAATCCAAAACTGGCAATAGGTAACCAGAATATAACTCCATTTAAAATTTCACTGATTAAAATTTGAAATTTAGGGGAAATCAGAAATTGGCAATAGTTTTCCAGTCTATTTCAAATTTCACTACTTCAGAATTGAAATTTAGGGGGAAATAGAAAAGTGACAACAGTTGACCAGCGGCAAGTGAGATGCCCGTTTCCTCGTCTACCCGCTTACGCTCAGCCAACTTCTATTCTCAACGGCACCCAAAATTTCTCCCATTTTTAATGGAGCACCGACCTTCCCACTCCAACCACTCCCTCAGCAGCTCAAAACCTCCCCAGATTCTCACAGCCAGCTGAAAGCTCACCTTCGAGCGTCTCCCCCTTGGCGGCCGAGGAGAACTCGCGCGCGTTCTCGGTGGTGAGCACCTCCCCGCCGAGCCTCCGCATGGCGGCCTCGAAGGAGAGGCGCGTGCGCGTGGAGGGCTCGTAGAAGAGCGTGGCCATGAGGTAGCCCTCGAGGACGCGGCTGGGGGCGCCGTGGGAGCCACGCTCCACGGCCTCCATCTCCCGCGCCACCTCGAAGATCTCGTTCAGCGCGTCCCGGTCGAACTGCTGCGCCTCTATCACGTCGCTCAGGCGCGTGGTGACCTGCTGCTGCGGAAGGGCCGCGGTGGCGGTGGCGGCGGCGCCGCCGCGGAGGCAAGGGATGGGGGAGGGCGCGAGCGAGAGGCGGGGGTTGCGGCGGGTGGAGGGAGAGAAGGGGATGTAGGGGCGCGGGAGGGCGGCGCGCGCGGCGGCGGCCATCGGCGAGGGGCGGCGGGAGGGAGGTGGGGAGGGTTTAGGGTTTTGCCACTTTGGGTGGAGCAGGGAGTGACGACCTGACGGTATAGGGGTGTTTGGGAACACGTTGGTAAACCACACATCCGCATCGAATGTTTGATATTAATTAGGAATATTAAACATAGTCTAATTATAAAATTAATTGTATAGATGGAGTCTAATTCACAAGACGAATCTATTAAGTCTAATTAGTCCACGATTTGATAATGTGGTGTTACAGTAACCATTTGCTAATGATGGATTAATTAGCCTTAATAGATTCGTCTCGCGAATTAGACTCCATCTGTGCAATTAGTTTTGTAATTAACTCATGCTTAGTCTTTCCAATTAGCATCCGAACATCCGATATGACCCTACTAAAGTTTAGCACCTCGTATCTAAACACCCCCATAGTTGACCATATGGCCCATGGGTCGTGGGCTGGCCCACGGCACGGGATTTTGGCCCGATCCAAGCACAGCCCGCCCCGGCGACCATCATGCCCGTGCTGGCTCGGCCCACACCACGAGCCGTGCCTGGGCCGCTGCCTCAACCCACGTGCTGGCCCGTCACGGCTTGGCCCATTTGACCCGTCGAGATTAAGTGGGCGGCCCAGCCTGTTAAGGCCCACTCAGCTCGCATATAAAAATCCCCCACCCCAAACCCTTCCTTCCTGTCCTCCATTCCTTCGCCGCCCCGCCGGTCGCCGCTTTTCCCGCGGCCCTCCACCGCCTCCCCCACACCCTCCACCGCCTCTCCTGCGCCCTCTGCTACCTCCTCCGTCGCCTCCCTCGCCGGCCCCTCGCGCCCTCCGCCGCCTCCCCGGCCCCTCGCGCCCTCTACAGCCCCTGCTCCGTACCTGCCGGCCCCTGCTTCATCGCACCCTCCTTGATGCGGTCGATCTGGTGGCGCGGCAGCAGGAATGACGCCATCACCATCGGTGTTTGGTCCTCCTACTACTGCTGAGGTGGAGGCAGCGGAGGAGGGGCGAGGCGCGCCATTGTAGGCAGCATGGTGGACTGAGACATCAAGGCAGAGGCCGCGGCCAGGGAAGACAGTTGCCTGCACGGCGGCGAGCGCGAACGCCCTGTCGTCCCCCGGCGCTTGGAGCTGCGGCACGAGTGGGCGGATCTGGGAAAGGTCCTTGGGCGCCCTGGTGACGAGGTGGTCGAAGTCGTCGGGGCTGTCGGACTCGGCGATGACAGGCACCACGAGTGTATGAGCAGAGGAAGGGTGAATGTCGTGCCCGTGGGCTAGCACAAGCACGGCAAGGCCGTTAAGGTCCGTTGGGCCAGTGTGCCGGCACGGCCCACCTAAGAAGGCAGTGGGCCATGCCTGGGCCGCTTCTTGGCACATGGGCCGGCATGGCTCAGCACTTTTACTGTGCCGGGGCAAACCGTGCTCGTGCTAGGCCGATCCGGGCCGCCCATTTGGCCATCTATACCTGACGAGCGGCGGGAGCTCGCTAGATTTTGCTCGTTGTGTATTTTCGTCTAGGTTGTGGACTTGTGGTCATTGTGGGTCGTGGTCAACCTGATGGGGTGTGTCCAGGAATCATCAAGAATAATTTTCTTGAGAGCTTTGTAATTTTCGCAGCTTTCTAACTTAGTACTCTACAATTACAAGCATATCCATTTAGGGCTCGTTCGGTTACAGAGGATTGTTTCCTGCCTAGGAACCGTTCAGGGAATGGATCAAGTGAATCATGTTCTTTCACTCAATTCTGGTTTGGTTCTAATCCTCTTCTTGAATCATTCCATTCATCAAAAAATTGTGTTCGAATGGATAAGATATAGAGCGTAAACCTAATAGCCTGGGGTCAACCCAACATAGGCCGGGTCAAGCCGGTCACCGCCGATTTTGACCGGCGATTCCTCACCGACGGCAAGGAATCCGGCGAGGCGGATGGCACCAACACGACCAAGGCGAAGCACACCACAATGCTGTTTTGGTAGCTTGTTGGGGATGAGGAGGCCAGGGAGGTGGTCTTCACCGGCGGCGCCCGAGGTTGGGGCTGGCGGCAATCGCGGCCGTGGGGGGATTGAATCCCCGATGCCAAGAGCCAAGGCGGTGACAAGAGGTGGTCGAGGGGGTAGAGGAGGATGTCAGACTGTAACAACCTAGATTAACCCAACCGAATTTAATCTTAAGATAAGTCCCCTAATATGGTTGACTCGGCCTTTCTTGAGCTATACCGGCTAAGTCTGGTTTTCAGCCCAACCTGGCACCTTAGGGAGGGTTTATCTTTGGTAAGTTGAGCTGAACGTCAAGAAATCCCTTTTTAGAAGTTGGAGAACGAAGTCCCTGCTTTAACTTTGTTAATTGGACCTTAATCCAATTCGCCTCCGAAGATTCCCAAATCTGCAGTTCAAATCAGCCCCGACCCCTGAAACCCAGCAAACCGCCATTTTTCTCTAAGTTCCGAAACCAGTGTTCCTCCAAACTTTGGAGCTTTGGATCCCCAAATCCACTGCGTTTTTAAACTCGGTCCGATTACAAGAGTTGGGCCTTGGCCTGAGTACTACAACTCTTCTTATGGGAGTCAAAGTGGTGTAGTTCGGAAATCGGGAGATCAAGAGGCTGGAAGATGGACCTAGAAAAGGATCCCGCGGATCTATCGGACAAAGAGCGCCAGAGCGCACGTGCGCCTCGTTTCAGAGCCCCGCCGCCGCGTGGCGTGACCGCACCGACGAGCGCCGCCTCACCTAGTCACCGGCCGCGACAAGATGGATCAGCGCGCCTCTTTCCCAATCGCGCGCAGAAGCACCCTGCAGACTTTTCCGCCCCGTCTCGTCTCGCCTGAGACCTCGCCAGCTGTGCCAGGCGCCTTGCCACCGCTGCGATCGAAGATTGGCCGCTGCCGCGCCAATACCGCCTCGCCTCCCGTGCGCATCGCCTCACCCGGATCCCCGGCCGCACGCCCCAACGCCTTCCGACCCTTCCGTCATACCTCAGTCGCGCTGCTCGCGCGCGCGCCCCGCAACGATACCGCCTTCACCAACCACCGCGCAGGCAGTGACAACTCCTTTTCCCTCGCCTCGCTAGCCGTGTGCCACGGCAGAGCCGCTAGTCCGCGCATGCTCGCACCGCATCGCTCGCCCTGTCACCTCGCCTGCAGAGCCCGCACCGAGTTGCCGTAACCAATCCGGTGCTTGACGCGACCAGGCACGCGCTTGACCTCGCCAATCCTTCCGCCCGGCAAAACCACGCTTGCCTAGCGCTGTCTTCCTTGCCCAATGTCGTAAGATCCTGTCTCTGGAGCTCCGCTTCACCGGCCAATGCAGATGCCCACCAATCACCGCGGAGGTAGAGCACTCCTTCTTCCTCGATCTTATCCTCGCACCGCTCGAGCTCGTTCACTTCCGCGCAGCTATAAAAGGGGTACTAGAGCCTCTTACCGGAGTTCCCTTCGCCATATTTGCCCTTGCCGCACTGATTGTGTGGTTTCATCTCCTTCGCCCTCGTCGCCGCACACTCCTCTGCTTCACGCGCAAGTGCCACCATCTGAGCTCTCTGTGGAGCTCCCCTTCCGCCCAACGCCGTGCCTTGCCAACCCCACCAGCCGTTTCGCCTTCCTTCGCGCTGTGCTAGAGCTTGCTTGTTGTCCACAAGAAGCACCACCGCCGCCGGAGCACCACCGGACCTCGCCGCCGCCTGAACCTTAAACGCCCTTCGACGTTCCGCCTGAGCTTGCTTCTTCCTGACCCCCAAGACTTCGTAAGTTGGACCAAAAGTAAGCTGCCAACCCCTGTCCATCTCGCTTGACCCCTGTCCGTTTCGTCCGACCCTATCTGTTTCGCCCGAACCCTGTCCGCCTCGCTCGAGGGCTCGGCTGTATCCTTTTCTTTAGACCGAGGGTATCTGTATAAAATTTCGGGGACTTCTCTGTGTTAAGTCTGAGGACCTCGGTACAGTTATTCCTTAGGTCTAAGGGTCAGATCGTAAGTTTTACCAATCGACTATTTTATCTTCTTAATCAACAGAAGCTTGGGAAATTCATCTTAAATTGAGAAAAAAATCAAAAAAATGTGAAATCACTTGGGTTGGAATCCTCTTTCTGAGTAGAATCCAATAAAATGGGTTTCACACCTTTCATGTAGTTTTGCTACAGTATCTAGGCTAAATCTTGCAAGTGTTGTTGAAATAACTGTCTAAGTGTTTAACCCTTGCATTTGCATTTCGTGTAGAGCTAAACCTCGCTGACGGCACGTACGAGCTGCATCCGGTGCCAGAAGACGGAGTTGTAGCCGAGCTACCGCCTGCAGGAGCTGAAGCCGAGAGCGCCAAAGATCAGTTCGCTTCCACCCCGCTCGAAGACAAGTCCCGGAGCATCACCCAATCTTTCTAAACTTGCGCATGCCTTCTGTTGTATGTATGTGCATTTACGTTCAGGAGTTGTTTGGAACCATAGATGCATGACTTAGATCCCTTTTGATCTGAATACTAGTATGATAGGCTGAGTAGTTGCAATGCTTAAACAGGACTCGGTAAAAGTCGAGTGATTTCCAGTCACTCGCGAGTTGTAGGAGTTGTTTGCTCTTATTTTTGTCACAACTATAAGGACGATGGACGGGGGCAGAGCTCTATGAACTATTTTGGTGGTCGGTGGATTGCCCCGTCTGTCTACATGAAATTGGTTAAGGTCGAAAAGTGTTGGCGTTCATGATCAAGTGTTTGAAAGTACTAATCTCATACCTAGTATGGGATGGGGAAGCCTAGTACCTGATTGAACTAGGGCGTGGCTTATACCCCTGCTGTCCTTGGAACGAGGTTCCCATGGTGCATCCTGTGGGTGCAAGTGCGGTCACAGTACGGCAAGAGGTCGGGACTGTGGAGCATTACATGCCAAGGAAAGTTTGGACCTGACGCGCGCCTGGAAATTGATGGGGACGGCTGACAAATGAAGCGACCTTTGTGGTGCGTAGATGTCGTGAGATTAGGTTCGTCATGCATGGTTAAGAAATTCGAATCAATTCGTCTACCTCTCACAGTTTGGGACTGCTTGATCGCTATGCTGCACTGAGTAAGAATGGAACTTGATAATGATGTAATATGTTTCTTGTCATAAATTGCTTGGGAACTTTTGCTTGTTTAGTATAGTTGCTAACTTAGTTTGGTAAATGAACCTAGAACTAGAAGCTAAAATATTGAAAGTAAGGACCTGCTGTAGTCACTTTTGGCAAAACAAACCCCTCAGCCAAAAAGCCTTGCATGTCTAGAGGTTGGTGGAGTAGGTCTTATCGGTCGGTTAAGTCTTGTTGAGCATAGTTGCTCAGCCTTGCTTGTGGCACATCTTTTAGGCGGTGTTGAAACTTCTGAGTTTGCTGCTGTTGGCACTTGGCCTCCCTAGCTCCCGCCTGGGTGAACGGTCGAGTGGGATCCCTCCTCGAACGGCGAGGATAGGGACCGGTGATGTCAGGATCGGCCTCATCCGTGATATCCGACCCCGGCACTAGCTTCCGCTGGTTTATCTTTTCCGCTGCTTATGAACTCTGTAAAACTTTGATTTTCGAACCTGTGTTGTAATAAATTGATGTACTTGTTTAAGTTGGATGATCTGTTGTATTCTCTGGAACCACTCACCTTCATGTGAGCTATGCTTTTCTCGGTTCTGATTAGTTGTTTTATCGGATGAAATCCGACGGACTGCCGAGTTAACTTGATTAAAGCATAAGAGCGCATGTCAGGTGACTTAATTGTGCTTTAGCTAAGTTAATTAGGGCGGTTCCGCCACACAGGCAGGCGTGTGCAGCAATGATTTCAAGATGGTGGAGCCGAGGTGGCGGATTTGGCCGGCAGGTTGGAGAGCTCGCTCGGTGAAGAAGCCGACTGGATAAGTTCCGGAGGGTGCTGGGTGTAGCTTGCTTGTGGACTGTGGGAGGAGTGGAAAGGCCGTTCCAGTCCTGTGTAGTTTTCGAGCTAGCCTAAACTGAACGACTGTTCCAATTCAGCCAAGGCTTTGAAACAGGGCCATTCGAATCCGCTCGGAACGAGGCTGGGAACAGGTCGGAGACGGCGCAAGCACGGATCTACCGGGTCCTGCGGCTGCGGGAGCTGGGCATTGCCACGTGGAGTTTTTGGATCCTCCCTAACCGGTGACCAGAAACAGATGGGATCTAGGGGATCAGATTTTGGAGGTGAAAAACTTTTCAAGAAGTCCAGGCGTATACCCCATACCAGCGTATAGCTGGGCCCCAGGGACCAGGGTATGCCATGGCCCACCCGGCATACCCTGTGGGTCCGCCCCTGGTTCTGAGGAAAACGAACGGGATCTTAGGCGTATTCTGACCAATCCTCTTGGTGCACTGTCATGATTCATGTATAACTTTTGATGCAACAAGAGTGGTGAGTGCTGATGGAAAGATGATTAGCATAATTTCACCATTCTTTCATCAATTTTTGCAAAGAAATCAACCAGTACCTTCCGTTCGTTGCTTAACGTCACATTCGCTTTTTTTTATTAGAAATTGTATTTCTATGTTTTGTTTTTCTTCAAAATTTCACAATACATTTGCGGAATATGCAGCCCTAAATACCCGTGCAACAACTTTCCACCAATCCACCTTCATTAACCTCTCCATTAGACGTGCACCTTATGACTGCAAGATTTGTGATTTAATTTTAGTAAGTGTGATCGATGACAACTGATTTCATCAAGGATAGCTAATTATTTGTCACAATAAAATAATATGTGATTTTCGTCTTTGATTAAAACCGGCGATGAAGAAGATTCTCTATCATAAATCTTACAATATCATCGTGAATTTATGACACTAAATTATTATAGCGGTTTAACCCAAAAGTGCCATAGATTATAGATTGTAGTGGCTCTACGTTTTTGTGATTATATTTGTCACATGAATTTTTCACATAACAATATGGTTTTAGAAATTAGTCTATGAAATTATATTTGTCACATGGATTTTCCACGTAACAATACGGCTTTAGAAGTTTCATGTAAAACTTCCACTACTAGATAAAAGTAATTTCCAGATCCCTTTTATTTGCAACATAAATTAAATCCTGATACTCTGATAGCGATAAAATTTGCAAAGATAAAAAAGATCTCACGTGGTCATTTTCTTCTCATCTAGTTTACACTGAAGCTATATGTGTTATATTTTGGTGGAGACACATGATCATCCAATATGTATGCATCTTAGGGGGAGAAGTACGTAAAATTCCATGGCATTCCTCCCTTCTTCCAAGAAAGATTTGTTGAAGTGGTCAGCTACTTAATTATTATTGCACCAAAATAAGGATGATTTGGTACCTCTAAATAATGTTTACAAAATTATCGAACTCAAAAGTCAGCTTTAAGCATTATCCTTGAGATACAACTCAATCATACTCGTTGTCATCCTCAAGCTATCGAGATAGATAACAATTTTAAAATAAAAAATAAGGATATTTTGTAAATATTTTCGTGTATCGATATCCTCTTATTAAATTTAACAGTAGATTCTCACCATGAATTTTGAAGAAATTAGTCAAAAACTATTTATTTTAGGCAAAATTGGAGACTCTTTGGATATTAAAGTAAATATACAAAACCAAGGTGAAAAGTACTCTATTGCCAATTTGTAATGGAGTAAGAACATCATTTCTCGAGCGAGGACTCACTCATGTTGCGAGGGGAAATGCTCCATTCATAATTTCATATGATTCAAGCAAATACATCCCATGCTAACCGTTCGTATAGTGAGCACTCTGTTGAGACCGATGGATGGCTAATTTATGCATCATTGAGATCTACGATCTAAATTAAATGACATAGCACCTTCATGCACGATGAAAATAATGGTTGAACCTATTACACTATTAGGCACCACTATTGACACAAGGAGTTTATGACCTCAATGAAACTATACGCCACTTCCTTCTAATCTCCATTTGCTTAAACATGTGTTTATATTGGAGAAAAATGACATGGCACCTTCATGCACGATGAAAATAATGGTCGAACCTATTACACTAGGATTGTACTTAGGCACCACTATTGATACAAGGAGTTTATGACCTCAATGAGACTATACGCCACTTCCTTTCTGATCTCCATTTGCTTAAACATGTATTTCTATTGGAGAAAATGTAGTTTGGCGAATTAGAATGGTATGTTGTATTTATCTAGTTAGTACTTAGCATCCAAGAGGTAAAATAAAAAGAACATAGTTTTTTTTAAAATTCAAATGTCCAAAGAAGCTATATTTGTATTTCCAACCAAAACCAAACAAACGAGTTGGAAAAAAAAATCAACACCGAACCCACCATCGCCTTTCCCTTCCTCCCGGTCGCGGAGTCGTCGTTCCTCGTCTTCGGTACTCGCGCGCGCCAGCTCACTCCCTCTCACCTTCCCTCCCCTTTCCCCAGATCTTCCTCCATCCCTCCCACCGAATCCCAGATCTCTCCCAGCCCTGAGCCCGGAGCTCCGGATCCCTAGCGCCGCCGCGGGTGCCAGGCCGCGGGCGTCGCCATGGGCATCGTGTTCACGCGGCTCTTCTCGTCGCTCTTCGGCAACCGCGAGGCCCGCATCCTCGTCCTCGGCCTCGACAATGCCGGCAAGACCACCATACTCTGTAAGTCGCGTTCCGCCCGTCTCGCGCCCTTTCCCTCCCTGAATCTCCGCGGGTCCGCCCCGGATCTGCGGCGCCCTTCCTCGAGGGTTCCCCGTTTCTGATCCCGCTCGTGCGTTTTGGTTCGTCTTCGCAGATCGGCTGCAGATGGGGGAGGTCGTCTCCACGATCCCAAGTGAGTTCCGGTTCTGATTTACGGACTCTGCCTGTGCATTGTTGCTCTTGTTGGGTTGGGGTTGGTGGATTTGATGTGATGGCGTGTGTATTGCTGCAGCTATCGGGTTCAATGTGGAGACGGTGCAGTACAACAACATCAAGTTTCAAGTCTGGGATCTAGGTGAGTTGCTCGGATTCTGCCGCTCTCTTTTGCATCTGTATTGATCATTGGCTGTTTAGACATCTATGAGCAGATATCAATTATATAAATGCAATTCCAAACCAAAACTTAGAGACTGTTATGTGATGTGAGCCAAGCAATTGAAACTGATCAGTGTTAATATATCTAATGCTGGTTCTGCAAAAGATGATTGTAATTGCACCCCCATTTTGTATGCTTGGGTCAAATCAAAGTGGTATTTTATTAAACCAATGCATGCTTATGCCTGTGTGCAAGTAGTTGTTTCCATCTAAGGCGACCTTGGAAATCTGTGCACGCCTTATAGCCTAGGCAACAAGGTGGAGCGGTTCCCCAAGGTGAGCTGGGTCCGCCTGGACGCCTAGGCGACGCCTTTAAAACACTATTTTTTTTTTTGATCTTGTCATCTTGTCACAGAATCATGTTGAAATTTACGACCACTTTGCCTAGCTTTTAGCTTGTAACACTAGTTTGAACCTATCAACGGGTCCCAACTTTGCTTGCTTATTTGCTAGTCTCCATTTGTGCTGCCAAAGTTCGCATGTTATCTTAAGATCAACCTTCTAGATACAACTTGCACTACATGTTATCTTAAGATCAACCTTCTAGATACAACTTGCACTACATGTTATCTTAAGATCAACCTTCTAGATACAACTTGCACTACATGTTATCTTATGTTTTTCTGTGATATATTAGTCACTATCTTTTACTGCTTATCCAAGTTTGTTCTGGGGAAATAGGATGTTCAGATTTCAAAATGTCTATGATATAGGGATTGCATTATCTTAGTTCAGAGAACTGTGATTGGTTCTTTCTATATTTTATTATGGCTGGTGTAGTATCGTAATGGCACACTTCGATCTAAAAACTTTGCATCAGAGTGTAAGTTCATGGTAATGTTGTGTGGTTAGTTTGAACATGTTTGCTACTAGCATCTGGCAGTCATAAGGCATACCCAATCTTATGCTGTGCCAGTCATACTTGGACTCTTACGCAAACACAACTCTAGAAATGAAGGAAAGGCACTGTAAAACAGTCAAAATTGAGTAAAGACAAAGTAAAGGGTCATCGATAAGTAAATTTTAAGACAAAAATGATGTCACAACCTAGTCCGTGGTTCTTTTGCGAAATAGCATGATGCGTGTACAGGTGCACAACTGTAGCCATGCAATATGCATTGTTTTAGTTTCTTTGTCACTGTTGTATTTGAATTTGGAATAAATAATCACTTGACTTGGCCCAACAATTATTTGGGATCTGAACTTTAGCATAATTGAGGAAAAGAGTGAAGCCTAACTAGCTTGTCTTGATACTATGTTTGAAGTTTGTGTATGGTTCTAATCTTGTTGGAAATGGGCTCTATCCTTATGAAGCTAGGCTTGTGAACGAAGATGATATTTCTAGTGTCATTACCATTTGACACTGTATAGATTACTTATCCTTGTTTAGTTTATGCTTATTGTGAAGTCTTGCACAAATTTTGCCATGAGAACTGAAATTGTACCCAAACAGCATGCTTAATGCTGATTTTTTGTTGTTTTTTTGTTACAATTGAACGTTTTTGGCTAGTGCATTGTATTTTACATGCTGAATTTTTGGGTACCTCACTATTAATTGATTGTTTATCCACATCCAAGAATATTTCCCCCATGTTTAATGCATCGTACAGTTGTACTGCATTTACTAGTTGTGTTCAACTGCAAATTTGAAGCCACCTTTAACTTTCTAGTGCTGCCACTTTAATCTTGTTGGTATTTGTGTTATCTTTTGGTCCTTCAAAATATCCATCTTTCTGTATTAACACCAACTTTCTTCTCGACAGGTGGACAAACAAGCATCAGGTACTGGCTTTTTATCATCACTGTTAAACTCTTGACAGTCACTTCTGATGCAAATAGTACTAGTCCATTTATTTAGTTGATGGAAAATGTTGGATAATTGCTTAGCTCTAGCTTCTCTCTTCCTTTTGCTGAAAGTCAATGGAGCAGGTGAAACTCCTTGACCGGCTGAATGGCCACTGCCTGCCGTATGGGGCAGCAGTGCCATGAGTAGTGGGCAGTATGCCCTGTCTTGTACATAGTACTAGTAGTTGGTAGTGTAGTTGGTAGATACACTCATAGCTTTGTGTACTCTACTTTGACTTTAGACTCTATAAAGAGTACAGCTGCAGCTCAAGTAGTTCAGCAGCACCAGAAATTGAGTCAAGTGTGTGCGCTCTGTTCTCTCATCTACCTTTCCCTCTCCCAGCTCTTGTGTGTGTGTGTGTGTGTGGTGTTCTTGTGAGTTCAAGGAACTCACCTTGGCCATTGCCAACAAGTGGCATCAGAGCTGCGGTTGGGTGATCAGCAGTGGCGATGGCTGAGAGAGGGCGCGGACGCACTGCCTCAGTTGGGCGCTGGCCATCTCCTTCACCGGAGCGTCGCGGGGTGACGTACGTGGTGAAGAAGACGGTGCGGGACATCTGCAGCGTGCAGTTTAGGGTTTCACCGGAGCAGCGCGCAATTTCTTTCATACTCTAGTTTTTTAAATGGAGCCTGTACTGGGGCTTTACTACTATATGATTTACATTGGACCTGTCATGGATGCAATACTTGTTGGTTGATTCTTGAAACATCGACCATTCATAATTCGGTGGCACAACATATAGGGGACATATATGATATATTTATGCGTAGTGGAGTAGGCAATGAAAACTAATCAAAATGAAGGATCTGATTAATCTTTAAAACATGGTCTTGTTGAATCCTAGCAATTATGGTGTAACTAGTTCTAAAGTGCGAACCAAGATATGATATTCTATACAAGGGAACTCCAATGCAAGTCTTGATGCTTTTGTAACATTAGTTGCTGATAATCTGTTTTTGACTTTTGTACTTGTTTCCATATGTGAGTTTTTTTTAGAGAAAATAAATTATGGCCGTATAAATATTGCAGTAGTTGTGTAAGTACTGCAATAGTCCATTTTCCCTTTTACATTAAGTATTGGAACAATCATTTATGGCGTGGCATGAATTTTCTTGAAGCTTGATACTCTTCATGGGTTTCGTACAGAAGAATGACATGTCAACCAGTTTGGATTTTCATTGCTGATACTATGTCATTCAAATATCAGAACTAGAACCATTACTTGGCATGATGCATTTAAAATTTCTCCATCAACTAACATATTTCATTTTCCATCAATATCTTTGATATGTGTGCATTTTCAGGCCATACTGGCGGTGCTACTTTCCAAACACCCAGGCAATCATATATGTTGTTGATTCAAGTGATACAGATAGGCTTGTAACAGCAAAGGAAGAATTCCATGCCATCCTTGAGGTAATGCTTGCTGAGGACCTCTCATTTGCACCAAGCAGTCTGAGATGCTTTTCCTGGCCTCATTTGATTGAGATTTAACATTTCTTGCCATTATATGAGAAGAAATAAAAAGGTTACAACATTTTCAAAGATAGATGTAATTATCTGAGCGATAGCTCAGTGGTGTGGCTGGTTGTGGTCGTGCCCACCGACCAGGGTTCAAACCTCGGTATTGCACCCAAAAAAAACTCCCCTCGCTGTGCTTGCTGGCTTGTGGCTGCGGTGCGTCGACAGCCCAAGTAACGGTGCGCTGCGCCGGCCTGGGTAATGGTGTACGCTGGCCCAAGTTCAGTTTGGCCCTATACGGGTATGGGCCAGGGTTCGGGGGGTTTTCTCAACCAGGGTCATACGGACCCTTCTTAATGCAATGCCGTGGGTGCGGTTCTTCCCCCACCGGTCAAGGTTTTTTTACTATTCACACTGATTGCAACACTGTAGCATGTGATTTTTTGGGTTACTTTTTAATGAGTAAGTTGATGCCACATGCATGTATATAATGCAATACGTTTCAAGGTAGTGAATAAATTTGCTGAGCATTAGAAGATTGTTTGGCCAAGATTTGCAAACTGAACCTGCCTTTGGGTAGGTTATGAATTCAACTGCTCTGTTAGAGGTATCAAGAATCTTTTGTGTATCCATTCATAATATGCCAACAGAAGCAATAGAGCGGTTCATACTAGTGGCGTTGGTTGTGCTCTATGTTAAATGGATTCTTGATATAGATACAGGATCTCTTGAAAACAAAGGAGGCATCAACACGTGGAGTATATACGTATATTAGTATATGTAGGAATGAAAAGAAATGTAGAAGGGTTGAGTCACAAACTCACAACATAGTTCATGCAGTGGAAATAATGTTTTTTTTGGCTAGTGAATGTTGTAAGAGGGTGGTACAATTTGGATGGAGTTAGTTGGAATTGGGCTAAGCTTAGTACTGTCATGTCAGAAGTATCGATGTATTGAATACATGTCTGATATAGTGAATACTGCTACTGGTATCTGAGCAGGAGCATGGGGTAACAAGTGCTGTGCTGCTTGTCATTGTATCACATTAATACCCATTTCATTTGTAGAATATTCAACAACTTTGATTGTTCATTCTAAAACCCATATGGCATTCAGAACTTGAAATAATAGCCAGTATTCATATGTCCTTATTCCTATTGCAGAATTCCGATCTTAATTGTTTCTTACAGAAAGGCTAGTTTTTTTCTCGAATAAGAAAGGTTAGTATGCACAATTTGCCCTGCAATTTGTTACACTTACTGATTCGATAAATGCCTTTATTTGGCAGGAGGATGAGCTAAAAGGTGCTGTTGTCCTTGTATATGCAAATAAGCAGGTAAAAAAGAAGCATTTACATTTCTCATATGGGTTTTGATTTGTTACTTTTCATGATTATCAGAATTAAATTGGATGTATGTATTTCTATGCACATTATCGTGAATGTTGACGCACTCCTCAGCACTTAAAACACATGGAAATGCTATCTTTTGACTTAGGCTGTAGTGCTTTCAGTATAAAGTGTACCTTTTGTAATATAATTGTCTTTTTCTACTATACAAATGCCCTGCTTTATCATTAACTTCATAATTTTTCGTTGGATCCATTGACCGATCCATGTAGCTTGCACACTCTTATCAAATTGCTTAAAGCGGATTTACTATGTAGCTAGTATGTTCACTGTTGAACATGATGTGTTTTCATATCTCTAGAAGACATTTGCTTTGGGTTGTGTGCCTTATGTTACTTGTAGCCTGTAGCTATAGTTTACTGTATCTCATGTGGTGTTTTTGCATGTTGTCTGACATGTCAATTGTTTTCATGCAGGATCTTCCAGGTGCGCTCGATGATGCTGCCATAACGGAGTCATTAGAACTCCACAAGATCAAGAGCCGCCAATGGGCGATTTTCAAAACATCTGCCATAAAAGGGGAGGGGCTTTTTGAAGGTTTGGACTGGTAAGTCTAATGAAACTCCTGTACTAAATGATGTTTCTGGTTAACAATCTGCTAAGACAAGGCCACAAGTGGCTAACTGTCTTTAATAAATCATTTATATTGGCATATAATACAAGTATTCCCACTTTTTTAAGTAGTGGCTGTCCTTTCCATGCCCTATGATCAGGCTGCAGCTCTATCAAATAATTCAAAAATCAAGCTGACACATTTACTTCGTGATTGGGACACACTGAGACATAATTGTTGGAAGCAACTCATGAATCTGGTTGGCTATTATTGCAGGCTCAGTAACACACTCAAACTATTATTGCAGGCTCAGTAACACACTCAAATCCGGAAGCAGCTAATGTAGTAGCCTTCTTCCTCATGAACCATTGCTGGATGGTAAACAATAGAGCCGGTGCTACACTCTTCCTTGCAAGTCAGCGTGACAATCCCCATTCTCTTTGTTTTAACTCCAGAAGTTTTACACCACCAGTCAATTGTCTGTAAAGTGCTTGCTAAAGTTTCAGATACTAGTACATTAGATGTACCCTCATATTGAGATCAAGAATAGGTCTGTAGAAAATGATGAGCAAACTGTGGCCGTGTCTTTGCCCGTAAATCCCATGGATTGTGACATTTTTTCTTCAATGATTAAAACGGGCCACATTTCTACCTTGTCTTGTCAATAATGAGAGTCAAGGATCAGACGCACCACTTTTCTACCTTGAGCATCATTTTTTCCCACCTTAAGCATCTTTTGCTACATCTTTTACTCAATCATCAATTACACAAGGATCATTACGGACTCTGTTATAAATTGTTGCAAGCCTAACTGGATGCCCGAGGTTACTCATATGTACAGAAGAAAATGGCATGCAGTTTGAAAAGAAAAGAAATAAAGGTGGATCATCCCTACTTGTTCAAAAAAATTTGAAAGTATTTTTGTAGTGCAAGCATTTGCAAACAATACTTTTTTAAATAAGAAAATGAGTCTTACTTTTATATTGGAAAAAAAAAGGTAGTACTGGTATTTGGGAATTGAGTGAGAAGGTGTTTTCATGATGGATCCTTCCGATGCCAGGAAAAGATTTGCAGGTAGGCCCCAGGCGGCCAGGCTGGCCTTTGGCACAATCGATCGCACAAACCAACCCATCCGCCTGACGAGATGAGACAAGGAGACCTGCGAATTGGCGTCAGCCAGGACGTCACCTGAAAGCAAAGGTTCTTGCGCTGAACGGCAAGCCTGCTTGTACTTTTGTGCCGCAGACTGTTCAACGGTCGTGTCTCACAGCAAAACGCTGTACTTAACGACTTGGACCTTGGAATAAATCGTTTCCCAAAGGGCTAACGTGCCTTTCGTGGTAATATCATCAACAGTAGGACACGCGTTGCACCCATAGTTGATAGTTCTTCACAATTGTGTCGAAAAACCGGAGTTTTTTTTTTCTTTTCACGTAGATGTATGTTACAAGCAATGTGCGTAAGTTTCACTATTACTCTATTATATTAGTGATGGCTGCCTTTGCTTTCTACTCTATCCGTACCAAATTGTAACCAAATTGTAAGTTATTTTGGTATTTCTAAATTCGTAGTCTTTAATATGTATGTAGACATAGTGTATATATAGATGAATAGTACAAGTTATGAATAAAAAATGTTAGAATGATCTACAATTTGGGATGGATGAGTACTTAGATATGCGCTTCTTTCTTTGTAAGGTCTGTTTGGAAGAGGTAAATTGCTCTGGCCAGCTGACCCATTATCATGACTAACGGTGTCCATTAAAAAGAATCCTGACTCATTATAGAACAAGGTTCCCAACCTTGGAGTTCAACATCCCTATCAAAGTATATACTCTCTCCGTCTCAAATTGCTATTCGTTTTGACTTTTTTTATGTACATAATATATATCTATCAAAAATTATGTATTTAAAAAAGTAAAAATAAATAGTAATTTGGGACGGAGGGAAGCAAGAAATATACTTGTCCTAATTAAGAGACACAGTGACACCCTAACTCTTGTCATTTTTTATAGTAGCACTAGCACATTCTCAAACCATTACTAAAATTCGGTTAGTGGATTAATAAGATTGGATGGAACACTAGCTGGACAAAGTGCCACTACTGCTAGGTGGGAAATATCTATTGCTGTGCTGTGATGGCCGAAATGAAAGCTGAAGACGACAAACGACTTGGTTAGCGATTAATGCCGAAAGGGGCAGCAGTAACTGTAACGGGACAGGTCGATCATGTCTTGTTTCTTCTTTTGTTTCTTTCGATAAGCCTGTCCTGTTTCTTTGGAGGCCTCAAGGGATAAGGAAGGAGTGAAGGAAGGCTGGAACGTTCTGGAATCACTAGCAGCGGGGAGGAACGGAGGATAAGGCCAACAACAACCTCATCTCCTGCAAGGAGTGCTCCCAAAAAAGAAACTCTGAGGATAAGGCGACGAGTGGGACGTGCCGGAAAAGGCAACCTTTGGTTGCAGCCAGTCTGATTACCACACACACTCATGCGCTTCGAGCCTGTTCGGTACAGATTATTTTGACTGTGCAGCTGCAGCAGCCAACCATCAGCTCTATAATAAAACGCACATAGTAGCAGCTAGAAAATAATCCCTCTAGATAGATAGGTGGTTAAGCTTGCAGTCGTTCGGCTGGGATGTAGCAGCAGCTGCAGCCGGTTAAAGAAGCTGAAGCGAACACAACAGAGTAAAAAGGGGTTTAGTTTGGTGAAATCCAGCCAGCCCTTATCTGTCGAAATCATAGTGTTAAACTGTTAACTTATTATTGAGCTACTTTTGACACCATGCATCTTTAGTGTTAAACTGTTAACTTATTATTGAGCTACTTTTGACACCAGTAGTAGTATTGTACGAGACTCGGGCGGAGCCAAGATTTTACGTAAGGAACGAGCCAAATAATAATAGATGATTCATGAAGGATGGCCCATTCCCAAATCTTTCTTTGATTTATACGGTAAAAGTTTGTGTTCATGCATGGAATGGGATGCATACAATTTTACAATGGTAAGGTTAAATTGACCACTCGGTACATATCCTTGTATAATTTTGTTAAAAATAATTCATACTACATACAATAGGAGCATTTTTCTCATTTTTCAGTTCACCATGAATTTCATGATAGAAGAGAATAGTTAAAGAAATTAACGGTACTATTACCATTTTTAATGTAGAGATACAAAGTTACGTGCGTGTGTCTATATATATATATATATATATATGTATATATATATAGAACGGCTGTGAAGGCAGGATTTAGAACGGCTCATGGACGGTTTGCCAATCAACCTAACAATAAGAAAAAGAAATTTCTTGACTGACCAGGTGCAGTGGAGAAGAGAAAAAGAAACTGCGCTAGTGCTCGTAGCCCACGTCATCTCCAAGCCTACAGCTCGCGCTCCCGTTCGGAGTCCGACGTGGCACTAGGCCGGCGCCGCGCACGCAGCTATCCCCGCGACGACGTCCGCCCCAGCTGGTTTTCCACCCGGCCGGTTCGTTCGGTAGCTTCTTCAGTTCTGCCATCCGAACGTTCCAGAAGGACACGTGTCGCGCTCTGGGGAGAGAGCGCGGAAGTGGAAGCGGAAGCCCATCGCGTGCGCTGTCGGGGCTTTGCTTTCTGCAGGCGAAGGGGTCAACGCGGGAGACCCCGTTGACTTTCAGGTGGCCCTTTCGGGTTCGCCCGCCGAGCACGCGATTGCGCGACAGGGATATGGGCGCACTAATCCACCCGGAGAGTGCGCTACGGCTTTCTTTCACCTTTCCTTTTAATCTTAACCCTTTACAAACTATTACTGTTCATGCTACATGGCTTTCACTTCGTGTTTCTTTTTTTAACTTTTTCACTCGCAGTTGTTCAATGCAATCATTCATGCATTGCGTCGGGTAAAAGAGGAAAAAAAAATTATCAGCAGCCGCTCCGCACCAAGGCAGACCCTGGTGATGGCGGCGCGATAGTTTTATTTACTCGGCGAGGCTTTTAAAAGTTTATCCGGAGCAAGAGCTAATGGTTCGTGTTTGTTTAATAGGGGGCGATTAGGTTACCCGACCTGATGTTGTGTTAACTACTAATGGCAATCTATACAATTCTAAAGTCTCAACCAAAGTGGTATTGCACTAGTCGGTTAAGTATGTTTGTTTATTTTGCAGTGTGCTAGACCGCTGATGATAGGTGGGTTGCGCTGCTGATTGCCTTGGTTTGAAGAAACTGGCTATTAGCTGGGGTCCACCACAGCGCTCCTCCAAGACCACCTGTAACCAACTGAAAACAACCACACACACAGATTCAAAGGCAGAACTAGAGAGAGTTGTTCTTGCTTCAAGGCTACCGATATCTAGTTTCTGCTAATTTTTGTCAATTCAACGGCTTATAGATGTCTAATATTAGTAAAAATTGATCTAATATTATCACAGTGAGCTTAGACCCACGATCACTTTTGCTCGTTTCGCACGCCATGGCCGTGACGCGGGTTTTTCTTGGGAAGGAAGAGCTTACCAATACCAGCAGTAACAGGGATTTTCTGGCTTGTACGGCAGGATTGGAGAGGTCGGACAGAACTCGGAAGTGAGGCGATGCAAAGCAAAACCGAGTTGTGGCCACTGCCAACAGCAACCCAACACGAGGCGAGCAATCCAAGCCAAGCATCACCACTCACTCGCGCCAGCAGCAGATCGACCCCGCACTGTTTTAAATACGCGCGTTGAATTAACGTGCCCCCGCGAAAAGCAGGCAGGCCCCACCACAATAACATCCCGGACGGCCGCGCACGCCACGTCATCGTCAGGATCAATTTCTGCGATTTCGGTGTAGGCCGGGGGGGCGGGCCCCACGTCGGCACAGACCAAGTGGACAGCTCCCTGTTACCCGTCTGACTAGCTAAGCTAATCTCCCCGACGCGGAAATCACTATGACCACAGCAACTTCTACATAGGCTGACAAGCAACATATATGGAAATTCCCAAATTATCAAACTAGTAATTTTCACTAGAATAACGGTTCTTCTCATCTTATGTGAGCTACATTGAACACTCATCAAACAAAAGACCACAAACTACTGGCCAAATGAAAGAATAACACAACTCCATGTAATGCGGTCACTAAGTACAATTTGATTGACAATTGTGGTGCAGTCTAAGTTATGACCGAAAATCCAAATGAATAATGTTGGGAGACAATAACTATCTCCAAGACAACATAAGCCTTCTAATGTCACTAGAACACATAAAAGTTGACGGGATAATGGTGCTGTAGTGGGGATCTTAAATGACCTTGTACCTTCTATTAATGGGTGCATTAGCTAAGTTTTTTATCTTCCCTTGCAAAACGGTGTGTCATAAGCTAATAAGTTGGGCATATATACGTCTTGCTCTCTTCTTGGTTCATTTGTCTAGCATATAATAAGAATGCTGGTACACGTTTAAGTACCTAAGTGCTACATAGTATCACCCATTCGGACTATCTCATGTGACCACAAATTAAATAATTCTCAATCACCCGTTAAAGCCATTTAATATTCATTGAACGGTCTTGATCGCTTAGCAAATATGGAAGCCACCACATGCCTTAAAGCTACCTTGACTCTCTTTTTTTTTTACAAATCACATAGTACAGATGCATATCACATACACGCACGCATACTCGCTTCTACGAACACATGCACGTAGCCCTACCTCCGTGAGCACCTCCCTATGATTACCTTCAAGAATCATGTGTATTTCAAGCATAGATTCAAAATATTTAAATTGCTAAGAAAATAAAAAATCACTTGTTCATGCATCATATATGTACCAAATAAAAAGATCTGACCAAATTGTAAAAGTGTTCTTCTGATACAAATAATTGATTATACATCCTGACTTACATTTCCTATATATCTTGGAAGTGCATTACAACTAAATGTTGCAAACAAAACTAACTGTTGGCACATATAAGTACCAAAGTTAACTCTGCCAAATGCAGGTCTAGGTTGGCATGGAACAAGGGTACCTACCATAGTACACCTACCATTTCCCCCCTAAATTACACGATCTTCTCCCTCAGCTCAAAACTTTCGCGGCCATTAGAGCTCCACGTGTCCTCTTTAGGCGATTCACCAACTCCACCTTCCTAAGCTCCTGCCATTCTCCTCTTCGTGGCTTCGTCACTGCATCCCCCTCCCTATTAATACAGCTCAGCAGCTCACTTCCATTTCCCACTCCCACACACAAACGCAAGAAGCTCAGCGAAGCCGAGGCAAGCGGCTCAAGAAGAAAAGAAAAGCCTAGGAGGAGAGGCTCGATCAAGGAGATGATGAGAAGCGAAGGCAGCACGAGCCCAGCGGCCGGGGGAGCCGCGTGCGCTGTCTGCGGCGGCGTGGCGGCGGTGTACTGCGCTGCGGACGCCGCGGCGCTCTGCACCCCCTGCGACGCCGCTGTGCACGCGGCCAACCTGCTGGCGTCGCGCCACGAGCGCGTGCCGATCTCCATGGCCGCCGTGGCGGCGGCGTCCGGCGTGTACGACGACCTCTTCGCGCCCGACGACGTCGATGCGGCGTCGTCGTGGCCAGCGGCGGTCGCGCAGGGGCAGGGGAGTCCCCAGAACGGCAGCTCGTCGGCCAGCTTCACCACCAGCGACAGCGGCACCGAGGGCCGGAGCCTGTTCGACCTGCTCTCCGACGTCGACCTCGCGGCGGCCTGCGTCACGGGCGGCGGCGGATACCTGCCGGACGGTGTTGCGCCCGTCCATCACGGCGGTGCACCACTGTGGGCGCAGCCCGGCATGGCCGCCGCGTGGGCGACCACATGGTCTCCGGCGGACGCAGCGGCCGTCGTCGTCCCGGGCGCCGCCGCCGTGGTCGCCGCGGCGGCGGAGCGGGTGGCGAGGGTGCAGCGCTACCGCGAGAAGCGCAAGAACCGCAAGTTCCAGAAGACCATCCGCTACGCGTCCCGCAAGGCTTACGCCGAGGCGCGGCCGAGGATCAAGGGCCGCTTCGTCAAGCGCGCCGCCGGCGCCGCCACGTCGGACAACGCCGCCGCCGCCACGAACGCCTCCGACTCCTCCAAGTTCTGGCTCTCCTTCTCCGACGACGCCCGCGACGACGGCGTCGGGTTCTACGTCGACGCCGCGGCCTACGGAGTCGTGCCAAGCTTCTAGAATGTTCCAGACACCTCGCGAAGAAGGTTTTGGAAATTAGGTGGCCATGACGTTTACGGCGGTGGCGTTCACCCAGCTTAAAACAAGTTAAGAAATGGGCGAGGGCCATGTCGCCATGCTATGGGCGCCATTGTTTGTTTTGTCTCATGTCATTGTTGTGGTCAATTGTTCGTGGTGAAATTCCGCCATCGCTATTTTTAAATGATGGCCCGGAATTTGGATGGGTCAATCGGTGAACTAGGGATTCATGTGTTGTAAGATAGCCTAAGTAGATGTTCACCATTAGCTTTCATGAATTGATTTTCTATGCTAAGATGATTAGTTATGTGGTGGTTTCTCTCTTGTATCTTTACCGAGGGGAAAATTGTAGCGAAAGTCCGCTATTGGTATTTTTTTTGATGATCATGCGGATTTTCGATGGGTCAATCGATGAAGAAGTGGTTAATCTTTGATAAATACTTACATAACTGTTCTTCCACAATTTTACTGTTTTGACTTTCTATTCCAAGATAATTAGTTTCCATGGGGATCTTGATTTTATGTCACTATTGCAGTAAATATAATTGTTGTAAAAATCTACATATCTATTTTTCTTATTTCTCCAATGGATTTTTTATGGGTCAATTAGTGAACTAGGAATTGATGTATCATAAGTAGCTTTTCTCATGTCACTATTACAGCCAACAATTGTGGATCCTCCATAGTTACTTTTTGGGTGAGATTATTCAGAGTTTTGATGGGTCAACTGGGGAATAGGGATAATTAATGTTATGTAAGATAGCTTGTGTAACTGTTCGTCGGTATCGGTTGGATTTCCTATCCTTTGATAACTAGTTCTATGCAAAAACATATAACGTGCTATTTTTCACCTAATAATATGGATTTCCTGTGGTAAAAGTCGCTTTTATTAGTGAATTAGGTGATTAATGCATTTTAAATATAGCTCATGAGGCTGTCCGAGTAAGCTTGTGCAGTTGTTCACATGTAGTTTTCGCTGTTCTGTCATCTGTTCTAAGATAATAAATCCTACGTGATTTCTTATGAACATATAGTAGGTTGCATGATTCATGGCTCCAAATTTTCTAGCGTGTTTTGGAGGGCGACATGATCGTTGCGTCCTTTGTTAATTTAGTTGTTTAGCTAACGATGCCTATCATGGTTAAAGCATTTCTGTTTTCGGTTTGTGGGATGTTTTCCAAATGAGGAATCAGTCTTGGGAATATTCTAACTCAATCTTTATTCTAAAAAATATAGTTGTGATGACGTTTGGACGGTGATGATTGCATAGTGTCTTCTTTAAATTTACTGTCTTATAGGTCCACCTGTCAGCGACTGTTCATACCCTCAGCCATGAGATCATAGGGGCCTTGCATTCAAAATCGATGTGATTATAGTGTTGAGTTTGTAGAGTTCTTAGTTTCCTAGCCATAATCCCACCAGTTAGGAAATGCAATCTCTTATGCTCATCCATACTCTAATTTAACCGATAAAGCCAAACCGGCGCTGGATACATCCCAAAATCTCCTTCCTATATTACATGATAAATACCAATCATCTAAGATTCAAAACCAAAAAAGAAACATAAAAGGTAGCACGAGCACCATCAGAAGAAGGCATGCCAGCAGCAGCAGCAAATACAAAAAGGGCAGGAGGCTATTAACTATGGAGAACAAGATTCAGAAAACAATGTGCAATCATCCATGTCATCGACCTCGTCCTCTGGAATGTTCCATTTCTCCGGTTCCTTCAGACAATCATCGGTAGACAGGAAATGCAGAACCTGAAAGATGATATGGAGAATAACTGACATTAGGTCATCACTGAACATTTCACAACATGTCAATCAGTTCAGTTCAGGTAGTAAATTGATGCATGGTACCTCGGCCATTGAGGGCCGCCACATTGCCGGTCGCATAATGCAGCGGGATGCAACGGCAATCATCCTCTTCAGTTGATCCTGGTCATAGTCGTCGCCGAGGTTCGGGTCGGCAAGTTCAGTCGCTTGCCCAGCCTCCAGGAGTGGCTTTGCCTGGACAGCAGGGAGTCAGTCATACATGTGAATTGCTTTTTAGTAAAGACATAATTTGTTTCTCATATTTGTGCCTCTAATGCTCACCCACTGCAGAAGGCTTTGCTTGGAGCAGTCAATAGGTCTCCTTCCAGTGACAATCTCCAGCAGCAGAACCCCAAAAGCGAATATGTCGGTCTTCTCATCAACGATGCCATGCATGAAATATTCTGGTGCCAAGTACCTGCACAAAGTTTTTTATTTTTGAAAATTTGAGTCGAATTGCAATGTGTTTGCATTAACAGTTTTAATATTAGAATACTGTTCTTACCCAAATGTGCCTTCTATGGGTATGATAGAGTGATGAGTCCACTGCTTGGGGAGCCACTTTGCTAGTCCAAAATCTGAAATCTGCAGAAGAGATGGCATTCATCTTATCAAGCAATCCTTCTGATAAATTTGATTTAGCATGATCATATAATCTTGATTCAGTTTGGCTTAGTTTTCTTGTACGTACCAATATTTTTATCCATTGTTGTTGGTTTGTAGCATTTCCTTTGGCATACAGATCATAAAAAGATGACATCGTTCAGTCAGAAAATGGATTTACCTGAGGTTCAAAGTCATCACCAAGAAGCACATTGGAGGCCTTGATGTCACGATGGATGATCCTGTGCCTGCAGAACATATGCAGATACTGCAAACCCCTTGCAACGCCAATCGCAATCTTGTACCTCAAAGGCCATTCAAGGGTTTTCCCACTCTTCCCTGCAAAATTTGACCTCTGTTGTCACAATGTTTCCGGCAAAATTTCACCATCTCTGAATAATACTACTGACTGAAATTCAGTGTACCATGCAATGCCGATGCTAGAGTTCCGTTTGCGCAGAATTCAAATATCAGGTATAATCCATTCTCGACGCAGCATCCAAGAAGATATGATGTGTTTGGGTGGCATACATGTCCCTGAATCCCCAGTTCGGCCAGGAACTCTTTCTCCTTCTGTTCACTGGGCGAGCCTTTTGCCAGCCTCTTTACAGCTACATATTGGCCATCAGATAGGACGCCCTTGTATACTTCTGCATAGCCTCCTCTTCCCGCCAAGTTATCTACAATAATCCATAAAAAGATTACAGCATAGCATTGTAATTTTGATGCCTCATTTCTTATGATGACATCAAATTCAGTAAACTTTTGTTACATTAAGAGTAACCAAAATTCTGAAAACTCAATCAATTATTTTGTATACTGATCCTGTTGCTGTTGTATACTGAAAATTTCTTATGCTGTTGTACTTCTGAAAATTCAAAATTCAGTGATCTTCAGAAACTCACTGAGTTCTCATACACTAGCCTGAACGAAAATTCTGACAATTTAATGAAATACTAGAAAAGAATTACCTGGATGGAAATCATTAGTAGCCACTGAGATCTCCTGAAAGCTGAAACACCTCCAGGCAGGCTTCTGATCTTCAGCATACGCCGAACCAGCATCGCTGGCCCTCACACTGTCATCGCCGATTGTCCTTAGGAATGGAAGCCAGAGCTTCATGTCTGACAACCGCCTCCATAGGCCATTGTGGCCACGCCGGCTCACCTCATGGCTAGACGTGCTGTAGCATTCTTCAGTGACTTGGTTGTCCCCTTCCTCCGGACCATCAAGAACCGCTCTCGGTGAGCTCTTGTCCTCAGCGCCTTCAGTACTGGATTGAGCCGGTTTTCGCATTGAGTTTGATCTGAGTAGCTTCTGAAGTGGTGGGAATCTTCTGCTCCATGTTGAGCTTGAGGATATGTTGCTTTCTGCTGCTTTCAGTTTCAGAATTAGTATCAACAACATTTTTATCACGCATCTGAGAACATTTTATTTTGAAAAAAATGATCTTACCATCGAACGACCGAGACCTTAATCGGGCATTACATTGTGGTAAGCCTTCTCTTCCAACAGCTATCACAGAGCAGTTTTTTGGAGCATGCATGAAGCAGTAGTTTGCAGTCTCAAAATGGCTCCTGTTATGTTGTAACTGTAATTTCAGTCTTCTAGGCTTTTAACTAATAGTAGCAGTTTCACTAGAGATGACCCATAAAGAATTGCTTGAATTAAATTGCAATTTACTTTTCAAATTAGACTAAATTGTTTCTTGAATTAAATTGCAAATTAACTTTTCAAACAAGAGCCACTTTGCAGTCCATACAAACTGCATATTACATAATCTGACATCACAAACTTGAGGAGAATTTCAGTTCCGTACTTGAATACATGAGAATCGAAGTAGCGTGCTGAGGTTACCTATGGTATGCATTTCTTGATCTCCCAACAATAAGGATGTTTCCATCAGTCAGTGCAGCTTCTTGGGTCAGGGCTCTCCCAATGTTTGAGCTGCAAACCACCTTAGCCTCCAAATTGATCTGAAAAATAAAAGAAAATAAAAAGGGTTACACACTTGTCTCACGCCTAACCACAATACATTATCCCGGAACTACTAGTAGTATAAACAAGTACAGAAGAGAACATGGACAGGCAAAAAAGACAGAGCCAGAGCAGGGCACTAATCATCATCATGGCCTAAAAGCCCAACTTCACCTAACTGGCTAACAGCTGAAAAGATACATGACAAAACTGACAGAAAGGAACTCCAACACCAACTACCAATTATGCACAAACTTTGCTTCCAAGTTCCCACAGCACTGCCATCACAGATTGGGGGGAAAAAAGGAAACCTCACCCAAACAATTAGAAAACACAATCCAAACAGAATCAATAAGAGCTACACTCTGACATCACCTGAATTCACCAAAACATACATACAATAGGTACCAAGAAATCACCGAAGCCTAATAAAATAATTCCATTGTTGTTTCTTCATTTCGATCTCACCTGCTTGGCCTCGCACGCCTCCACGAACTCTCCGAGCATGTAGATGACGAAGGCGTTCGCCTTCTGCAGCCTCTTTTTCCTCCCTCTCCCTCCTGCAATCCACACAGACCACAGCCATTAAACACCTGATTGACCGACACAAGAAGAGCAGCAGAACACCTGATCAGTTACTGAGGCGAACACTGATCACAACAACTTACCGAGGACGTGGACGGCGACGACGGAGTCATTGGCCTTGGCGACGGCGCCGATCGCCCACGACAGGAGCTCCGAGCACCCCCGGGAGTTGTCCGGCACGCCGACGAGGATCCTGGAGCCGGAGAGCAGGTGTCGGTCGCTGCCATCGCCACACTCCTCGATGGTGTCCATGCTCTGAACACCAACCCTCCCCCAACTCCCTCTCTTACTCAGCTCAAAGCTCGAGCTGGCCGACAGCAAGTGGCACACCGGCACTGCTGCTGCGGGGGCGATGGCGACGGCGGCGACGGCGACGGCCGGGGACAGTGACAGGGATTTGTAGGCGCTGGACGGGGAGCTCAATTCGCGCGTGCATGGCGATAGGTATGGCAGTGGCCAGTGGGGCGCAGTGAAAAGGTGGTTAGTTAGTTGAGGGCAGTGATGGCCATTCCATTAGCTCGCTCGCTGACTGGGCAGAGTGGGATGGAGCTGCCATTGCAGGACTACAGAAATGGGGTTGCTTAGGACAGAAGATGCGTGCAGGTACAAAGATGGGTAGAGAGAGGGATCTGATGGGATGGGATTAGAATTCAGCAGAGCACTGTGCCAACTGCCAACCTAGGACTGGTGCCTGAATCTGATTGGATCTGGCAGTAGATGTACTTGAAGCTGGTACCCGACCTGATCTTACAAGGGCACTAATTTCCTCCAAACTGCCTCTGATTGGGTTCTGATTATGGAAAAAAGCTAGGAGTTCTAGTACTTGTTCATAATTGGGAAAAAAAATCCAGTGTATAACTGGTGCCTCTTGGTCAGAATACAAATGTACAATAACCATTTTTGCATCGGAGTTGCTTCCATTTTCACGGGACGAATTCATTTTAGTATTTGTCGCATTAGAGTTTGCATATGATTATTTTTGTATACTTACAGGTTAATGTGTTAGTCAATGTGGTAGTTAGTTGAGGATGAACTTGTCCAATGGGGACAGGCTTTGACCTTTTGCGCGATATATTTTTCTACATTTCTAAAGCGTGTTAGACATATATAGATGTTTGAGAAGTTACATCAACAAGTTTTAAGATAAGAGAGCACCCAATCTCGGTCAATGTTACAACCTACTGTCTAGTCTGAATAGATGTATATGTGGCAAATAAACGGCACTTCAACTGTCCACATGTTTTACTTTAGAACATGCAAAAGGCTTGCACGCTATTGTTGAACTGCTCCTTTCGTTCAAAGTTGTATGTGGTTTTATCTTTTCTAGATACACAGATGTTTATATACATCTAAATATAGTACAACCATCTATGCACCTAGAAAAGTAGAAATGACCTACAATTTGGAACGGAGAGAGTACTAACAATAGAAAACTCGGCATTTGTCTAGAGGTTTAGTACTGGTTGGTTTTTGACCCGGTACTACTGTGAGCATTAGTGTTGGGTCTATTGGCTAGTTCCCCATGAGCTCCCGTGACCCCCTTTAGTACCGGTTGGGTGAGGGCTTTTAGTACCGGGTGGAGGTGGAGGTTCCACCCGGTACTAATGGGTGACCTTTAGTACCAGTTGGAGCCCCCAACTGATACTAACTTCCCTGCTATAAACCAGGCGTCTTCTTCCTCCTGCCTGAGCTATTTCCTCCAGCTCGTGCTTCATCCATTCATGGTGAAATAGGGGAGGTTCTGCCGGATTTTTAAGCATTTCGTGGGGATTTCACTCATTCAAGTATTCTAAAGGTTAGAAACTTCATCCTCCCTTGAGACATAATCAGTATACTAACTTTTATGCTTTAAACCTAGAGTAATTTATGATTTTTAGAATAAGGTACACTGAAGAAAATTTTCATTTATATGCATGTGTTATTTAGAGCTCATATTTGTGATTTTTAGAATAAGCTACAATTTTTTGGATGCTATGTTTTGTATTAGTCAAAGAAATTGATATGAGGTTAGAGGAATAATTTCATAGTTTAGTCCTTTACAAATATGAGCTAAATAAATTATGGGGAAAAATATAATTTGTTCATATTTTAATCATTTGTAAATATGAGTGAGATAAATTATGGTAGACAGAGATAATAAGATGAAATAGAGATATGCCATGACTCATTTTTAAAATAAGCTATAATGTAGAAAATTTTCATTTATATGTTATGTTTGAGCTAAATAAATTATGGGAAAAAAATATAATTTGTTCATAGTTTAGTCATTTGCAAGTATGAGCTAAATAAATTGTGGTATATAGAGATGACTGCTGCTGCTGGAGGTAGTGACGACGGCGGGGGAGATCGTCGTTCCTCTCAGGGTAAGGGGAAAACCATAGTTGGTCCTCATGATAAGCCGAAGAAAATGAGCATGTGGGAAAGATGTCATGAAGATGATGGTGCAGCGGGTCAGGAATTTCCTTTTGGTGGTCGTTATGCTCCACCACCAGTCCCGGGGTTTTCAGGTCCGCTAAGTACTACCATCGCAGGAGGCACAAATGAATCACAGGATGAGGCTGGGTTAGTGAAACCTTCGTCTTCGCTGCCCAAGGATGCTTAAAGTCCTCCTAGATAGTACTCAGTGGATGGTTTGTCGTAGTGTATCATGTTGTTTAGGTCTGAAAGTAAATTTGTGTATTTCTGTCTAAACTTTTAACAACATTTGAGTTTGTTGTATAGTATCATGTTGTTTGGGTCTGAAATTTTACCAACATTTGAGTTTAATAAAATTTGTATCATGTTTGTTATGTTTCATGTATAATTCTATGAATGATCAGAATATCTTTGGTTCGGCAATGGATGTACAACATGGACAAACGCTTCATGGAGTATATTAATGGCTTGTGTGGTTTTCTCGATCTGGCAAAGTCCAACAAGCCGTTGTTAGGTTTCATTTGTTGTCCATGCCGAATTTTAAAAAATGAGAAGGATTACTCATCTAGAAAGATTATTCACGCCCACATATATAGTTCGGGATTCATGCCTAACTATTTCGTTTGGACCAAACATGGGGAAATGGGATTTATGATGTTAGATGACGATGATGAAAAAGATGATAACTATATTCGTGTGGACTCCAGGGGTGCCGTTGCAGATGCTGCAATGGGCGAGACTGAAGAAAAGATGGTTGCAGAAGAAGTTCCTACCGATGGTCTAGGTCAGGTGTTGCGAGATGCAAAGTAAGACTGCGTGAATGTGAAGGAGTCAAAAAAGTTCGAGCGTATGTTAGATGATCATAAGAAATTGTTGTACCCAGATTGTAAACGAGACTATAAAAAGTTGGGTACCACACTAAAAATACTGTAGTGGATGGCAAAAAATGAAGTTTTTGATAAGGGTTTTGATGAGTTAATGAAAATCATAAAGAACATGCTTCCTGAGGGGAACAAATTGCCATCCTCAACGTACGAAGTGAAAAAGGTTATTTGCCCTCTGGATTTGGAGGTACAAAATCCTCTATCATGGTGAGGAATATGAGAAATTGGAGGCTTGTCCTACGTGCGAAGCGCTGCGTTATAAGATCAGGCGAGATGACCCTGGGATGTTGAGGGGCAGGCCAGCAAGAAGAAAGTTTCTGCGAAGGTAATGTGGTATTTCCCTATAGTACCACACTTGAAGCATTTGTTCAGAAACAAGGCACATGCAAAGTTGATGTGTTGGCACAAAGAAGAACATAAGGAAGATGAAATGATCAGACAACCGCTGATGGGTCCCAGTGAAAAATAGTTGACAGAGAATTTTCTGAGTTTGAAAATGATGTAAGGAACATACGGTTTGGTTTAAGTACATATGGATTCAATCCATTCGGTGAGTTCAGTAGTGGTCATAGCACTTGGCTTGTGACCTTATGTATGTTCAACATTTCGCCCTGGATGTGCACGAAGCGCAAGTTCATTATGATGCTGGTAATTATCCAAGGCCTAAAACAACCTAGCAGCGACATTGATGTTTACCTAAGACTGTTAGTTGATAAACTTTACTGTTATGGAAGGAAGAAGGTGTACATGTGTGGGATGAGGACAAAAAAGAGACTTTTAATCTATGAGCATTGTTGTTTATAACCATCAATGATTGACTAGCGCTTGGTAATCTATCTGGACAGACAAACAAGGGATATTGAGCTTGCACGCACTGTTTAAATGATATTTGCAGCATGTATTTGAAACACTATAGGAAGGTCGTGTATACAGGCCATCGTCGATTTCTTCCTGCTAAGCACCCGTTAAGAAAGAAAGAGAACCATTTTGAAGGGGAGGAAGAAAAACGTACTAAGCCAGTTCACTGTAATGGTAAACGTGTATTTTCTATGATAAAGGATGTGAGGGTAGTCTTTGGCAAGGGCTCTGGTAGCCAACTTGATCCAAACGATGAGGACGGACATGCACCCATGTGGAAGAAGAAGTCTATATTTTGGGAGCTACCTTATTGGGAAGTCCTTGAGGTCCGTAATGCAATCGATGTGATGCACCTGACAAAAAATCTTTCTGTGAACATACTTGGCTTCTTTGGTACATATTGAAAGGCAAATGATACAATTGAAGCACGTTGGGACCTGAAATGTATGAAATAACGAGATGGCCTACATCTGGAAAAGAGAGATGATGGACATTATTTGCATGCCAGTTATACTTTCAACAAGGAAGAGAAAAAAACATGTTCTAGTGCTTGAATAGTATCAAGATCCCATCAGGCTACTCCTAGAATATACAGGGAATAATAAATGTTAAAGAGAAGAAATTCATAAATCTAAAGGCCTATGACTGCCACGTCCTGATGACACAATTGCTGCTTGTTGCACTGAGGGGTATTCTACTAGAGAATGTGAGAATGACAATCGTGAAGCTATGTACATTCCTCAACATGATTTCTCAGAAGGCAATCTATCCAAACCATCTATTAAAGTTGTAGAATGACATTGTGCAATGCCTTGTCAGCTTTGAGATGGTCTTTCCACCTTCCTTCTTTAATATCATGACCTACCTTCTAGTCTACTTTGTTGAAAAGATTTTTATTCTTGGTCCTGTATTTCTACACAATATGTTCCCTTTTGACAGGTTTGATAGTTCTGAAGAAATATGTTCGTAATTGTGCCCGTCCAGAAGGAAGCATCGCAAAGCAATACGGAACATAGGAGGTCATTGAGTTTTGTATTGACTTTATTGATGACCTGAGTTCGATTGGAGTTCTTGCATCATGCCATGAGGGGAGACTCAAGGGAAAGGGCATATCAGGGAGGAAAGCTCAGATGGATATTGATGATAGTACATTTTGTAAAGCACACTTCATGGTCCTACAACAATCATCCCTGGTGGCTCCATACTTGGAGGAGCACAAGACCATTGTAGGGTCCTCAAACTAGGGGAAGACTGAGGCCTAGATTACACGTCATCATATTGAAACTTTCACCTCTTGGTTGTGGCGACGACTGATGGGTGATGACACGATTGAAGAGCAACTAGCATGGTTAGCTAGGGGTCCATCTATCTTAGTATCAACATTCCAAGGATACGAGATAATGGGTACACATTTTACATGTCAGCCCGAGACCAAAAGAGCACAAACCAAAATAGTGGTGTCCGTATAGATGCAATAGACAACAATGGAAAAAAACAGATACTATGGTGTCATTGAGGAGATATGGGAACTCGATTATGGACCTTTGAAAATCCCTCTGTTTCGGTGCCAATGGGTGAAACTTACTGGAGGAGGCGTGATAACAGACAACTATGGGATGATAATAGTGGACCTGAACAAGATTGGATACAGAGATGAACCATTTGTCCTAGCCAATGATGTGACTCAAGTTTTCTATGTTAAGGACATATTAAGCAAACCAAAATAGAAGGGTGCTAATAAGTCAGATGATCAGCCAAAGCGCCATATAGTTCTTCCAAGGAAAAGAAAACTCATTGGAGTTGAGGATAAAATTGTCATTTTAGAGGATTATGATTAGTCGATGATCTTTCTGCATTTTCAGTCGAGGTTGACCCAAGCATCCTGTTAGCCAAAGAGGACACTCCTTTTTACGCCGCGATCACAACCAAGGGACGTTCGTCAAGAGGAAGGTTCTTAATGTTCCATTAGATGATGATGTGTAATGTATTGAAACCATTATGCTATGTTTGGTGGTCAAGTGACAAATTAATATAATAATGCATTGTAATGATATGTAATATAATGTGGTCAAGTAACAAAGTTTTGTAGTCAAGCGACAAAGTAATGTAACAACGTTCTATGCAGTTATTAAACTAGAACTAATTTTTGCATGGTTAAAATATTAATTATTTTGATTTTTGTAGCACCATTAAATATTAAACAATAAATTTAGATGACTAAGTGATGGTAAACATGTTAATAACACTACAGGCAATATTTTTCTTGATTTTTGCATGGTGAAAATATTTATTTTTTCTTATTTTTAAGTTAACATTAGTATTATGACCATTTATAACCTATTACTAACTTAATATTACTAATTTTACTATGTTTGATATTTAACTACATCTAATATTTTCATTGTGTAGATCTAATCAACATAAAGATAACAAACTTTTTTTTTGCAATTTTATGAACTTTATTAGATTTACTACGCAATAAATAAATATAATAGCAATTTTAAAAGAAAGGAAATAAAACATTTGTCTTGGCAGGAACTGAAACAGTGGGTTATAACCCCTTTAGTACCTGGTGATAGCTACACCCGGTACTAAAGGGGTGTGTTTTCATTTCGCGTGTGGCACACCCCGTTTAGTACTGGGTGTAGCTACCACCCGGTACTAAAGGGGATACTAAAGGGCTTTAGTACTAAGTGGGGGTAAGATCTGGTACTGGGCGGGGGACGGGAGGGGGGGGGGAGGGTGGGAGAGATAAAAACCCTATCCTCCACTCCTCCTCCATGCCGCGTGCCGCTGTCGTGTCACGCCCCCAGCGCCTTCTCCGACGCTATGTGCCCACGTCAGCCTCGTCACCCCCATCGTGCGCGCGGCTCTGTAGCCTCCTGTCGCCGGCGCCCAACCTCCACGCCAGCACCGCCCCTCCTCGACCGGCGCTGCCCTTCCTCCACTGCCGCTGCCTCGGCCTCCTTCACCGTACTGACACCGCCTCCACTCCGCCGCCGCCAGCCTCCCGCCTGACACCGGCGCCGCCCCCGACCCGACCGCTGGCGGCTTCCCCACTCCGCTGCCCTTCCTCCACTCCACGCTGGCCTCCTCCCGGTCGACGTGCTGCCGGCCGGCCTCGCCGAAACCGGCGCCACGCCGACACCGGTGATGCCACCCGTGATCCGTCCTGCACGAAGTGCAACCGGCCGGCCGCGGGCTCCGTCTTCTCCGCTGCCGTAAGCTCGCGACCGGTTGACGTCATTTTTTTCCTTTTTTATTTCTAGAAATGTTGAGTTAGCTAGAAAATGTAGAAAAAATGTTTAATTAGCTAGAAAATATAGAAAAATTCTTGAATTAGCTATAAATCCTATTAATCATAAATTGTACAACATGCCATGTTAGAAAATCGTGTTAATTGTTAGAAATGTCTAGAAATACTAGAAAATTGCTCTGATACTTTTAGAAATTACCAAATTATTTTAGAAATCATGTTAATTTTTGTAGTCAATTATTGTTACAAATATTAGCTATTCATTCCGAAGTCAATTATTGTTACAAAATTTATAAGTTTTATTTAGTCATTTTTTTCATTTACTAACAATTCATAGTAAATAATAATTATTGTAGTCATTTATTGTAACAAAATGTATATTTATTTAACTCTTTTCTTTTTGTCATTTACTCGCAATTCACAGTAAATATTGTTGTAATCATTTATTGTAACAAATTGTATAAGTGTTTAATTCTTTTTTTTCATTTACTAGCAATTCACAATAAATATTGTTGTAGTCATTTATTGTAACAAATTGTATAAGTGTTTCAAGTGTTTCATTCTTTTTTAGTCATTTATTGTTTGAAATTGTATAAGTTAAAGTCATTTTTTAAATAATTCTTTTTATATTATATTAGTTACAATGGCACGATCAGAGGATGAGTAGGCCCAATTGGATGAGGAATACCTAATGGATTTGATTGCTCAAGGTCGCACGAACGATCCGCCAAATGAAGAGGTTGATCATAGCCAGAATGACATCTACTTCAACATGTGTGGTGATGGCAATAAGGAGCAACCAATTGCTAAGGGAGGCAATGATAGGCAACAAGGCGAGGTATATCAATTATTATATGTAAACATGATTTGAATTCTCTACTTATCAAGATTATTAGGAATTAATAGTTCTTTCATTTTTCAGCCATCTGGATCGAGTAGGCCTAAACAAAAATGAGGCCCAAGAAGAAGTTAGAGGGCCGTATCATCATCATGGAACTTAATGAAGGGGGTGAACCATCTGCTCCAGATAATGCTAAGACCAAATTGGTGAATCAAATTTAGTTTCTTGTTAGGGATAATATCCCAATAAGCTTTCAGATTTGGAAAAGCCCTGAAATTGATGAGAGCGTGGTCCCCACAAGCACGGTCCTCGAGCGAGAGAAGGAAATGATATGGGAGCAGCTTCACGTTCGAAGGTGTAGATGAAGAAAAAGTGAAAGATTGGGGCTTTTGGAAGGGTATTGCTTTTCAGACGTACAAAAAGAACCTAAACAAAGGCTACATAAAGAACGGCGTTACACCAGATTTCACGAACCCGAAGTTAAGAGATAACTGGGATTCATTTGTGTAGTTGAAGGAGTTGTAAAAGAGCAATAAGACAACTAAAACCAGCACTAACAATGCTCGTCAGAAGAAATACTTTCATCGTCTTGGGCTAGGAGGTTACAAGAAGGGGATCATCAAATGGCAGAGGATGGAAGATGACATAATTGCTAATGGAGGTTACAAGAAGGGAATATTGTTGTAGTAATTGGGCCAGGAGGTTACAAGAAGGGAATAGTACCAGCGACTGTCGAATGGCTGGAGCCAGCAAAGCATTGGTATTATTCTCATCGCAGCACGCTCAATCCCGAAGATGGATCATTTGTGTTTGGCCAAGAATTAAGAGAAGCGGCTATGAGGTTTGTTGAGTTAATAAAGTCTACGGCCGAAAGATCTTTCGTGCCTGATCGAGAGAAGGACCAGCTGACTATGGCACTAGGTAATCCAGAACACCCTGGAAGTTGCCAAGACAAAGGAGTAATTCCATTGAAGTTTGCCTTTCGTGAGCTCATTGATTCCTACATCTTGCCAAAGAAGTAAGGCCGAACACGCACGACAGCTGTGAGAGTTGCAAGAATACGTAGCTTTGACAGAAGCAAGAATGGAGGAAGCAATCGACGAGCTGTAGCTCTTAGCAAACAAGCCAGTGAACAAGCAGCTGCATCATTAGGGAAAAATATCAATGTAATCCCTTGCTTCCACGGAAGCCCCAACTAGAGAATCTTCTGACATGGTTGAGGACAACCAACGCCACCCCATGGACGACATGACTAGGAGGGCCCCTTGTGAGCTTGTTACTCCTGTGAAAAATAAGCTCATCGTGGTGGCTTATGGTGTTGCTGAACAATCGACACAAGGCCAAATAATTCATGGCATGAAGATTCCAACTTGCGGTTACGCCAAAGTTGGGGTGGACCGAGTGGTCGACGGTTGGGATGACCTCGAACTGGAGGTAACTGGAGGTGTTGGGGAAAAGAATCTGGGAGAAGCCATCCATGGTTGGATTCTATGGCCCAAGCGCTACATAAGGATTCCGCAACCGAATCCCCCAACCTTGGGTCTCAAGGGCAAGATCACCTACACCATCTGCTAGGGCACCCTCTCTACTAGCTGACAGGGATCCTAGCATGAGTCCACGCTCTCCACCACCTGATAGGGATCGTAGCATGAGTCCACATCCCCCTGTTATGAGCAAGGCTACACGGTGAAAGACGCCCTTAGTTCCGCCTACAAAGAAGAAGCAGAAGAAGCCGAAGGAGAAGCAATGAAAGCCCAAGAAAGCTTACGAGAAGACTGATGCGAAAATCAACGCAGTAGTGGATGCTGAGGTTAAAGCTCACTTCGCACCAAAGCCTCTCGTGAAGAAAGATCCACCACTTGATAAGGTTAAATTTCGTGCTTTCATTAGAGGCATGGAGTTGGAGAAAAAGAAAAATCCAAAGAAACCACCGCTATCTGACTACGACTGCACAATAACAAAGGCTTTTTAGAAGAAGAAGAAAAGTGAGTCAAGTATTCCACAGCTCGGAACCCAATCCAACCAATTTATTGCCCTACTTCAGGTACTTTCGGAGTTTGATAAGCACGTGTTTCTATTTGCTAAATATACAAATTTCATTGCAGCTCAACTTCGAGGGGAGGATCACATCCCAAAGCATCCTGGTGTTGGTAAATGGAAATTTGAGTTAGGGAAAGAGTTTGTTTGGCTGCAGTTGGTGGATCATCTTTCAACGAAGATGTATAATTGCACTAATGGTACATAGAGGCTTCAACCACCGGTTTACTCATGCTAGAAGTTTGGATTGGAGATCAACATTATTTTCATGGTGATGCCATTATAAATGTGCCGCTCGAGGAACTTTATTTCCTTTACAATCAAGACGCACTTGACAAATCACTCATCAGTTCCTCAGTTCTGTAAGTGTTTAATTTGCTCTAACTTCAGAATCCCTGCTCTAGTCATTGTGCGATGTCTTATCTCCTATTCTATTTTGTTCAAGCTTGCCGGATGATAGGATTGTATAACGTTGGCTTCATGGTTCCGGATGCTATAAATGAGGCAAATGTAAGAGATAAACTAAATTAGACCTTGAAAAATATATATAATTTCTTGGAGAAACAACATTACAAAAAGTACATACTTCTGCCGTACAACTTCAAGTTAGCGTGTTTCCCATCTCTTTTATGTTTCGAACTAGCAGTTAAAAATAAGACTAAATAGCTTTTCACTATGCAATATGTACAGCTTCCACTGAATACTCCTTGTTGTCGTGGTTGATCGAAGCATGGTCTATATCCTGGACTCTATAAGGAGATCAAGAAATCAATACACCAACATCATAGACATGCTTAACAGAGCATGGGCTCGCTTCCGCAACATCACTTAGGTGAATTTAAGGAGCAACTTCATATCCACTATGAATTCCCGGTATGTATTGAATTTGCATATCTCGTGTCACTTCCTTGAACACAATAAATATTTCATAACTTGTTTTGCCATATATAGTGTTTGAAACAATCCGGGGAATAATTTATACGGACACTACATATGTAAGTTCATCCGTGGCTTTGTAGGTCCCAAGCGTATAACTGACCACGAATTCAAAGTATGTATACAAATTTCTTAACAGTACATTTGTTTTAATTGTGCAGATCCATTGATCTAATATAATAACCTTTGCTAATGACATAGATTATGCACATGAAGGAAGAACTCATTGAGACGGAAAAAATCAGGGCAATTCAAGAACAACTCAGTGGATTTCTTATGGATAAGGTAGTAAATCCAGCGGGAGAGTTTCATAACGATGGATCAAATTTGCATCACTGTTAGGACTTAGGTTCAGAATAATTGATCCAAAATGTTGAACTTGGAGAGTTGATGCAATGTAATAATATTCATATATGTGTATGCACAATATATCTATGTATAATATTATCTCAAATGTAATATTATAGATCAAATACAACTTTATATATATTGCGTATTAGAACTAACATACGTAAAGAAAATAAATATGAAATACTAATATAGCATAAAGAAACAGAAAAGAAAATGAGAAAAGAAACAGAAAAGAAAAAAATCCGACAATTTAGTACAGGAGTACCGACATAATAATACCGGTTGCACAACCGGTATTGAAGGGGGTTTGGACCCGCTACTGAAGGTGTTTTCCCAGTAGTGTAATTAAGGAGGAGAGACCATCCAATAAGTTGCAAAATCCAGATGCTAATCCATGACATCTTGCGACTCAGTCACAAACGCGGAAAATGACATGAAAAGAACACAACCCTAAAAATACACACTCAGATAAAAAAAGCGAACTCCGGAGACAAACTAGCCCCTGCTTCAGCAGTGCTCCATGTTGCCTCATGCTATCAATAATTATTTGAAATGGAACATGGCAGGTGGCTGAACACCCTAGCATTCCTTCACATTATTGCCAAAACAACAAGACCACCTAATGTGTCACATCCTTCACGAAGCTCTTATGGATCCCATCTGTACGTGCAGCAGGCCACCCCGTTAACTACATGTTCGACTTGTTATTTTGATCCAAAACCTTTAAAATTTTGTTTTTTAGAATTCTTAAAATGTTGTTGGTGTGCGCATTATTTGTGAAGAATAAATCTTGGGGGTGCAAGTTTGGTTCGATGAATTCTGTGCTAGCTTTTCAATATTTTTAATATTATGGCAACAGTCTTAAACTAAGTCGAAACTATATATCATATTAAATTACAAATTTCAGAAATATCCGGTGTTTTCAAGTACTGCTTTTGCAATCCTGAATAATTTTCTAGCTTTGTATGTTGTACAAATGGCAATAATAACTTTCAAATATGATTTGAATTTCTGGTTTTGAACTTCTGGTTTGGCAGAATGCAGAGTAGTTGGAAAATGAACTGGGTAAATTTGACAAAACTATACTATAATTGTGAAAGCCATAAGAAAACTACACTTTTTTCTAGTTTTTTATATCGTACGGGATGAAACTCATAAGAGTCAATTTCACAAAATTACACTTCCATTACCATATTGTGTCGAAAAACTACACTTCAACTGGCACTTAAAAGTCTTAAACTAAGTCAAAACTATCAATATTAAATTACAAATTTCAGAAATATCCAGTGTTTTCAAGTACTGCTTTGCAATCGGGAATAATTTTCCAGCTTTGTATGTTGTAGAAATGGCAAAAAAAAAACTTTCGAATATGATTTGAAACTACACTTTTTTCTAGTTTTTTATATATCGTAGGGATGGCACTCAGAAGAGTCAAGTTCACAAAATTACACTTCCATTACCGTATTGTATCGAAAACTACACTTCAACTGGCATTTTGTGTAAGTATATAGTTTTGTGAAATGGAATGATAATATAAGTGCAGTTTTATGATACATTTTTTTGGGAAAGGCTTAGGTTTACCATACAAAATGATAGTAGAAAGCGTAATTTTAAAGTTTTGAATCTATATTTGTAGCTGCGATGCAAAAGGACAAGAAATGTGTAGCTTTTCAAATAGATTTCCAAAATTGTAGTTTGCCATAGTTTTCATCTTCTTATTTTTCCAACCTCAATCCGGAACCTAAAGAAACCCTGAATCAGTGGCCTAGGAGCAACATGGCAAAGTATGGCAGTTGCCATACCTTGTTTTTCCATGTTAGCTGAATCCTCCAGCTCTTTCTGTTAATTTCTGCTATATATAAACACTGCCACGGATGCATATTAAGCACCAATCTTGTACCAAGAAGAGGGGTGAAGTGCTATGCACATTCAGACATTGCGCACTGCAAATAGAAGTTTGATTTGCTTCAAGATCGATCAACTTTGCCACAGCCAAGTTTTCATCCGTCCGCCACTGCCGTGAATCACGATATAAAAGTTCAACTATTAGGGAAATTAAGCTCTTATTTTCTCAACACCCATATTGCAAAATTCTGAACCATTAAATTTCAAATTGTTTTATGTTCATCATTTGTAATTGCTAAAGCCAAATTTGGATTTTACAACTCATATTTGTTAATTCTGAAAGTCCAAAAATTAATGTCGCATATCATGACTTTTTAACCCTTCAAGTAAAATGATATAAGTGAACCGAAAAGTTTATCTACAAACTGTTAGTTGCCATTGGGCAAGTCAGCAGTAATGCCGGTTGGTACAGGGAAAGAGGCTTGTTTAGGGTGGAAGCCAAGGCTCACTCGCGTCCATCCAGTAGTGGAGGGGCTGCCTGCCATCCCTTCTCCCTCTGCTTGGCGGCGACGCCAGCGGCAGCATGAGTGTGGAGTGGCCTAGCTCGGCAGTTCGGCTCAGCTAGCTTGCCCGTGATATGATCATGGCCACAGGATCCACCACCATACTGCACGGGATATTTGGCTCCCACACGCAGGGAGTTGCGCCAAAATCCCTCGCCATGCCGTCGTGGAGGCAATCATCATCATGGGCGGCGATCGTGTGTTAGTTTAATCTGATCATGAGAGAGATGTTCCTTAGCTTGTTTCTCACTTGCATGGAGATGCTGCGCGATCATTGCGTAGAGATGTGGCGGGTCCCGCGTTGCAAGTGTCAAGTGTGTGTGTGTGTGTGGCGCCACATGACATTGACAGGTGCTTCCCAACTTGTTAGAGGTTAGCATATTAACTGGTGGCAGGTTGAACGGCGCTGAGAATAGACTGATCTGAGAGCAAAGATGCATGGCAACCCGGAACAAGTTCCCAACTCGGGGAAATAATCCTATGAAAAGGAGCATGACGAGGAGATAATCCTGTGCTTACATGTAGTCATATAAATTCTCGAATAATTAGGTGGAGGATAATATGAACCAAGTGTGATAGGTGATATGACGGTGGGCACTTATTGAAACATCAATTATTAAATGGCGATGGGCCAGTGGCCTACATGCATTTCCTCTTGCCTGAGATTTTGTTGTATGAGGAGAAGAAGACCTACCCCAAATGCAGCAAACTGAAAATTTAGAGAGGCCTTCTGGTTCGTCTCTCCTACAGTACGTAGTGGGCTGCCGGGAGCGGCAGCAGCGGCCCAGTCCGTGGTTCGTCTCTCGTAGCGGGCTGCTGCGCAATGTGTCCTGCATTCCATTTGCCACTTGCATTAATTTCGCGGAGCCCGAGCTGGCCGTGCCACTGCCAACCAACCACTCTTTCACACCCTCTGCTACTGCCGTACGTGGCATAGAGAACGTCGAAAGATGGAAAAACGAAATCAGTCCGGCCGGTGTCCTTTTTTATCAGACCGTGCACCTTCTCTGCGTGACACAGCCACAAATGCATCCTCCCCCAACCCCGAACAATGTAATCGAGCAACCTTTCCCAACCGGAAAACGGGGCGGTTTCCCGGATTTGCCGAGCTGCAATGAAATAATGCATAAAAAAGTTGGGTCATTTCCATTTAACTAGGATTGTGCTCGTGCGTTGCTACGAGCTGTGATATATTTATATTTCAATACAAAGAGCATTCAATAAGGTAACAATAGTGTGAAAATAAGCACCTATATTAAAAAATATTTAATCCAAGAACATACCTACTTCCAGTTAAGCTGTACAATTTTACGCAGACCATTGAATACTTGATACTTGATATAGAATATGTAACAAGTTCAGCTTGTACTTTATATACCTCATCGACTTAACGAGTATCAATGAGCCAACTTTACGAGCGTCCGGCATCAGCAGGCGACATCGAGGAGCATCCATCCATGCATGCTTGCATCTTGGATGATGATATACTCTCAGCATCATGCTTCTGTTAGAATCCCTCTCTGCATTTGTGTTGGAACATGATTCACCATTTTCTTGGTATATATTCTTCCTTGTCCTTCCTTTTGCTTACAACAGAAAACCTAATCTTCACCACATTTTTAATTCTGTTGCAAGGAAAACAAAAAATATACGCATGCCATTAATCTTAGTTCGCACTTCCCATAGAAAACCCACCTTCCCGAGACAGCATTGCAATTTCAGTCCACTTGTTTCCAAGAACTTTTCAAGCCTGCATAACGCTGACAAGCAGATAAAGATATTTGAGTCGATATAACATGGACATTCATCAACATTTTTGCATCGACATTAGCCTCTCATAATGCAAATAAAACTACATTTTGATTAGTAGTCAGTTTTTTTACAGAACTATATCAATAATTTAGAGCCAAATGGCCTGATATCATCTCACATAAAACTAACAGCATAGGTGGCAGCAGCATCTCCACTATTAACAGCAACTAAATGCACCAGGATCTCAAATGGCGATGCATTCACAAATGGCCTGATGTCATCTCACATCAAACTTGGGAAATTATATACTCTGTCTCCCTCCCGCTGAAAGTAACAGAACAACATCACTTTCGACGCACTGAAACCATCTACCAACATCTAGTGGTGACAACAGTAAGCAATGTCTTTCTTTTATCTGAAGTCTTGATTTGAGAATTAGCAGGTCGTGTGGATACAACTTTTCCATGCTCAGTACAATATAGCATTTTAAATTTTCTAACACACGAGCTCCCTTCAAGAACCATATTTCAAAAGCAGCTTTCCAAGTACCTAGGAGGATATGAGTCCATTCAGGTAAACATTATTGATCTTCTAATTGTATTGTAAAATGAAAATGATGAGATTGGTAATTGCTTATCTAAACAATTGAAGCCTGGAAATAATTACAGTACCATTAGAGGTATACCTATGATTGAACATGCTCCCACAAAAAGGTCTAATGTCATAGTAGTTACACATTACAACTTGGAAAAGAAGTACATCAGGGTCTCAAAATCTGCAAACATAAGGATATTCGCTCAATCAGGGGAGCATGCTTGAACTATTGTTTTGGACTGTAAACCGTAATTTTTGATTCATAGTAGCTCGTGTGGATGAAAATTTCCTATGCAGTGACATCATGTGACAAAATTAAGCAATCACTTTTACCTAAACACTTGACTTGATAATTAGCAGCTCACGTGGATGCAAATTTTCCATGGAGATTACGGCAAAGCATTTAAAGTTACCTAGCAAGAGCAAGAAACATGGAATTTAAAATTACCTAGCAAGAGCAAGAAACATGGAATTTATGAGTTAAGTATTTTAAAAAAAATTAAATGAAAAGTATAAAACACACACGAATAATGATTATATTACCTCACCTATGGTGTTAAAACCTCCTTGTATACAATATTCTTCGTATACATGCCATCTACTATTGGTATCCTTTTCTTCTTCTTTGATCTACCTTTTTGTTCCTTTTCATTTTGATTACCCTGGCCCTTCGCTTTCTTTTTAGCATTTTTCTTTTCCTTCTTTTTAGCCTCTTCCTCCTCCGCCTCTACGTTAGGCGGGAGGGCGAGGATCTTGATGTTCGTTCTGGCTATGGCTCTAGACATAGCAACATACAACTGACCAAGAGAGAACACAAGTGCGGGCAGGTACACACCTATAGTTTGGCCATGTGACTTGTTGACTGTTATGGCAAAGCTGAGCCTAACAGGGAACTGCTTCCTCTTAAATTGGAATGGGAATATCTCATCATCAGAGGGGCACAACGGTATTCAAGGAAGAAAATCCCTCTTCCCAGCATGCTGTCCCATCACAATTTCAACATTGATTGAATTTCTTTGGAACCCTCAAACCACCAGCCTTGTACCATTGTAGAGTCTAAGCAATATTACCAGACAACCGATCTTGAGCTTTAGCAAATGTGGAGGTAGCCCGTTGAGTGTCAATGTGTTAAGGAACTCAGATGGATAGTAATTATGCAACTCATTAATCGTGGAGTCGAAACTATGATACACAATCTCCCCACCTTGGAACATGCCAATCATTTTCATATTAATATTGTCTACCCAATCATTACGTGTGGATAAAATCAATCTAGAGGTCATGTTGTATTTGTTTTTTCATGTTTGCATTGAGGTTTAGAAAGATGCATTTGATCAATCTGTCAAGATCTTTCTCAGAATTGCCAGAATATGGGACACATATATCGTCTGGAAGACGTACATCACCATCTCTGTTAACCTCCTTCGTGCCGCCACCAATGCGCAGCAGATAATCAGCAAACCACGAGTCACTTTGCGCCCTCATGTTGCGCACGAGCTTAAGGTGGCGCATGAATTCCAAAAGATCTGACCTCCTTAGAGAAGCATCGACTATTTGAGCTCTGGATCCTTTCTGTACAAACAGGAAGGACTGTTTGAAATCCCCACCAAAGACGGCAGTCTTCCTACCAAACGACAGCTTCGACCGGCCCATTATATCACATAGGCTGTTGTCTAGTGCTTCCACAGCTTGCCTCTTTGTCATAGATGCCTCGCCCCAAATGATGAGAGATGCTTGCTGTAGCAGCTTGGCAGTACCTTTGTTTCGTGAAGCTACAACAACCTCCATCCTCAAGAGTAAGGGGTATCTTGAAACGTGAGTGGGTCGTCCTCCCACTAGGCATTATATACGCTGCGACACCAGATGTAGTTGTAGCAATGGCAAGCTTGTTCTGATTGTGCAGGGTTCCGAGGAGTGCCTTGTACAAAAATGTCTTTCCTGTACCACCAGGTCCATCCACAAAGAACAAACCATCTTGTTCGGTGTCGACTTTTGACATAATGTCATTGTAGGCATCCCTCTACTCCTCATTTAGGGAATCAGATAGTCCCACATCTTGTAGGTTCTGATCATTGCTTGCTTCTTCAAATATCTCATGAGGAATACTGGTAGCATCATCATATGTGTCGTCAATTTCTGGAAGAGGAAACGTCCTTATGTCCTTCCCCATAGACCGCAACATGTTTTTAATGTCAATCAAAACCATCTGTTCCACTAGACTTAGGTTTGGATTGTTGCGCCAATAGTCTTCTGACATTGCATCAAGGTTTTTTTATCGACAACCCAAACACATCATTCAGCTCGCAGAATACCAATATTGTCGTGAATAGCCTACACAATGAGGATGGCATCTGGGACAAACTATTTTCAGTAAGACACTCATAGAGTGTATTGTCTTCTTCGATTAGACCTCGCCTCTCCATAGCTTCCTGGAATAAAGGCAAGAGCACACCATTAACAGTCCTCAGGTGCTTATATAAAGTAGCCCCCAGCAACATTGTTTAGGAGAACCTGAAGAAAGTAGCGTTCCTATTGGAGGTATGCCCTAGAGGCAATCATAGAGATGATGATATTCCATTTGTATCCATGATTTATATTATGTTCCTTGAATATCCATTAAAGGCTACTTGAATTGATTTGCAATTATGTGAATTGTATGTGAAACTCTTTACTTGTATAGTTTTTCTAAAGTTGTCCCTAGTCGGAGTTCATGTGAGGACACACATGAATATTAGACTAGTACATGTATTAGTTGATGACTATGTTTCACAAGTCATGGACATGGAGATGTCAAACTAATAATGTAGGCATATGTAGAGACATGTGCTAGGACTAACCCAACATGAGAAGTAGTTCTCTCTTTACACAACAAGTATGCTTTGTCCTTATACCTGAGATTGTCGCATGTACTCAAGATGTGGATCGACTTACTTAGGGGCTATCAAACGCTACACCGTAACAGGGTAGTTAAAAAGGTAGCTTTTGGGTTTGTCAAGAAGCATGCTATGAGGCATGGTCAATCAAGATGGGATTTGCCCCTCTCTGATTGAGAGTGATATCTTTGGGCCCCTCGAGTGATCGGATCCGAAAATGCATGGCCATGCTACGTACGGTTAAGAGTTAACCTACAAAGGGATTCCGAATCACAGGATCGAGAAAGAGTGGTCAGCTTGGAGCTAGACCAAATATCGTTTGGTAAAGGGAATAGCATGTATGGGACGTTGTGACGGTTCGTCTGATATGATCTTCGTGTGCGTATAGGAGTTGGCACATCTTGCTAGAGGCCGCTACCGACTATTGGGCCGAGTAGGAGTACTCAGGCCATGTCTATACGTATCCGAACCTATAGAGTCACACACTTAAGGGGATGGAAGCCCAATTCGGATATAATTCAAGTTGGATTAGGTTTAGAAGTACTAATGGGCCTCGAACCCAGAGGCCCGTCAGGAACCTCTATAAATAGAGGGGTGGGTCGCCCTAGGGTTTCATCCCTTTGGACGAAACACATCTGCCACGCCTCCCACACCCTCTCCTGTTGCAACTCGTGGACCTAGCAGTACGGCTTGCGATGCTTCCTCCCAGCACGTGTGGATACCTTGGAGGTGTTGCACCTGCAGCACGCTGACGAGCCACGACGAGCCGCGGCACGAGGACGATCTTGCTGCACGTGGACGAGCTTCTGAGGAGCTGCTCGACGTCGATGTGATCGACTATGTGTTCGACTACGCTGATCGACTTCGCTGCCCCGATGCGATTCTACATCTTCCGCATCAGTGCGTTGAGTGGTAATCCCATGATCCATATATGGCAGTTTTCCTGGTTTACGTGGTAGAAAATTTTTGTTTTGCGCTAGTGTAGCCTACCTCGTAGCCCAACAGTTCCCCCTTAGCCGGATGAGCCGAGATGACTCTCCCGACCTGGTATACAACATTTTTTCATGGCTTCCAAAATTTACCATTAGACTCCCAAGTAAAATGCTCTGGAAAGTCATGGTACAAGATTCCGCGAGCTTCCTCATGAACCCTGTTGTAGGCAAAGTACGATGTTAGCATTGACTCGTCGGCACCTGGATGCTTGACAACTCGTTCGATCTTGTCCTGTTTATGAAATGTCACCATATGCATGTCGGGAAGATGAAGCTCCAACTACTGCACAGGTGGATGTTCTTACTCAAGTCAAAGCTATATATCCTCCACAACGCATCTGGAGGCATCACCCACTAGGCCTTCTCTGTACTGCGTGATCTCATCAATGTTCCCCTTGTCATCTTTTTTGCCAGCCTCCCTAACAGCCACAGACGCTCTGTCATGGCCCTTGTATATGTACTTGAATAGATATTTCACTGATTTAATGCTACTGCATGCCTTAACATTTATGTGGCAATTGAAAGTAGGCAACAGGTACCGGTTGTATGGAACGACCCACTGATTGTCCAGGACATGACCTCAAATTCTTTCCTTATGACCATCATTGCATCACCGGTAGATGGGGTATGAATCCTTGCCCTGCGATGTTGAATCGCAGAATGGCTGCAGGTAACAGTTCTGTCAGATTTATAAGCCTGGCAGTCCACCAGGGGGTTACCCAAGTGGTTGATTTGTAGGTGAGGGTGATTGCGAAACTAAGAACTCGAAGGTGATCACGAGAACACAAAGGGACACATGGATTTTAGATAGGTTCGGGCCTCCGGAGAATAATATAGGCATGCAATGTTGAGACTAGGATGCTGATTCCTGGTGTTGTAAACTGATTGTGCCGTGGAGGCCTGCCGAGTAGAAATAGGCACCCAGCCTCCGAAGATGAGGACTGGCGGAGCCGAGGGGGTGCGCCAAGTAGAATTTGGCACCCAGCCCCCGAGGGTGAGAACTGGCAGAGCCGCGGGGGTGCGCCGAGTAGAATTAGGCGTCCCGCTCCCGAGGATGAGAACTAGCAGAGCCGTTGAGGCGTGCCGAGTAGAATTAAGCGTCCAACCCTCCGAGGGTGAGAACTGGCAGAGCTACGGAGGCGTGCCAAGTAGAATTAGGCGCCCAGCCTCCGAGGGTGAGAACTAGCAGAGTTGCGGAGGCGCACTAAGTAGAATTAGGCACCTAGCTCCCGAGGGTGAGAACTGGCAGAGCCGCGGAGGCGCGCCAAGTAGAATTAGGCGCCTAGCCCCTGAGGATGAGAACTGGTAGAGCCACCGGAGGCGCGCTGAGTAGAATTAGGCATCCAGCCCCCGAGGGTGAGAACTGGCAGAGCCGCGGAGGCGCACCAAGTAGAATTAGGCGCCCAATCTCCGAGGGTGAGAACTGGCAGAGCCGCGGAGACACGCTGAGTAGAATTAGGCACCCAGCCTCCGAGGGTGAGAACTGGTAGAGCTGCGGAGGCGCGTCGAGTAGAATTAGGCACCTAGCCCCCAAGGATGAGAACTGGCAAAGCCGCGGAGGTGCGCCGAGTAGAATTAGGTGTCTGGCCCCGAGGATAGGGTGTGACAAAGCCACAGAGGCACGTTGTTAAAAACGCAACGAAAATCCCGGAGATTCCATCACACGCACACAGCATTAACGGGAGGATCTGCAAATTTCGCCCGGCACGTTGCGCCGTGCTAACGGAAGGCCCGCGATTTCCATCCGTAACTCACGCCGTCATCACCTTCAAAAGAGCGAGGGGGCACGGAGCCGTTGTCACTCTTATCCTCAACCTCTCATAGTGCCTCCACCTTGAGTTCACTGAGCACTCCGCCGCCGCACATGTGAACCCTAGGTTGTGCTGCCACATTCTACATTCCTCTCGCGCATGCGCTGCTGCCACCGCCTGAGCTGTTGCGCCATCGCCGCCCAAGCCGCTACGCTACTTTATGCGCAACAAAACCCTAGTCCTCTTTAGATCCAAATCACAAGGTCATAAAGTAATGGCGCAGCCCAATGCCCCGACGCCTTCCTTGGTGTGGATGAAGAGTGTGATGATGCAGGAGTGGATCTAGTCCCTCGTCGACCGTGGGCTCCTTGGTCCACAAGCGCTACTCAACTTGAAGCCTACCGCCGATCAGGAGTTCCCGTCGGAGGACACGACAGAGGTGGTAGTGTTCATGCCGTTCTTCGAGCACGGATTCGAGATCCCCACTGGAGATTTCTTTCGCGATTGAGCTGGTACACCTAAACTCGAACTCAATCTTGGACATATCAGTTTTCATCCATCTATGCGAAGCTTTTTTGGGCACCCCCCCATTTTCATCTGTGGCTCTATCTTTACCAACTGAAACCCGTAGTCACCAAAGGATCAGGTTATTAGGAGGGGTGCGTAGGATTCTCATTGCGCCCAAGAGGGTGCAGGGGTACTTTGGCCTTCAATTGAAGGATTCCCACAAGTGGTGGCATTCCGAGTGGTTCCTCATCGCCAATCAGAAACTCAAGTTGCCACCATGTACGATTATGGGCCAGTGTCAGTAGCTGAGTGGCAGAATCTGCCAACCTCGGAAGAACAGGTCCAAGTAGACAAGCTGTTAGTGAAGATCGCCGACTTGAATGCGCGGGAGCTGACACCCGCGACCATCAGGATCAATTTCTGTTAGAGGGCAACACAACCGATCAAATACCGAGTACATCCATCATACAAGTACTCGGGGCTGAATGATCCGACCAGAGAGGTCTCTGGCGAGGTGCCCGATGAGGAAGTTTTTCGCCGGGTGTCCGAGTCCTTCAAGAGCAAGGTCAGTAACAGGGACACCCCAAGGCCTTTTCATTGAGGAGGCCGTTGCCTACCCTAGTAAGACTGTACTCAGCTTTGTTTTGATGTTGTGTGTCATTTGTTTGCAATCTTTCTAACTTGGAGCCATGACTTGATTTAGGACAACACATTTGTATATTTTTGCCTTCCACCGTTGCCTAGCAGGGCTCAAGCGGCACTGCCCAAGATCTATCCGGCTGATGTGCCAGTCGTGCTGCCTGCCAGCCATGAATTTGATTCTTAGTCCTCTTTTGGGCCTGTCGAAAGCGCGACCAATGAGGGTGGCGAGGATCAGGGCGTTGGACGACTAACCCGGTAGGTCATGCGCAAGCGACCCCTTTCCAAGGAGCCTCAGCTGACTGGAAAGAAGAAGAAGCTGGCTTGTAGGAAGAAGGAGAAGGTCGTGCCGAGTACCGTTGCCACAACTAGGTCGGCCAGCATGGCTGGGTCCAACGCCCCGAGCCTGGCTACAGAGGGCAACGAGCCGGAACTCATGAAGACCGCCGCTATTGACATGGTACGCCTCAAGGGGGCGTTGAAGGCAAAGATGTGTGGTGGTCTGATCGAAGACATAACCGTGCCGCCTCCGCAACTGCGCGCAAAGTTGCGCTTGAGGAAGAAGAGCATTCTGTAAGTGTCGCCGCCTTTATACTCTCTATGTTTATGTTTGTAGTCTAATCTTTCATGGATTGCTTATTGTGGTGGCGATGCAGAACTGGCATGTAGTCTGAAGACGGCAGCGCACAGCTAACGAGGTGCTTGGGCCAGACCGAGGCCACCAGCGGTCACATTGTCGAGCAGCCGTCGGCCATAGTGGCTGGGACTGGTGAGGATGGTCAAACCGAAGAGGTTGCACCGAGTCCTACACCGCAATAGGTTGAGGTTGGTGCTAAGGCTACCGGCGACAGCATGCTGACCCTGAAGTCACGGAGGAGGTGGAGGAGGACATCATTGTTGGGGAGGAGGTCAGGAGGACGCCGTGGTCGAGGAGGAGGCTCAGGAGGACGCTAGGGCCATTCTGAAGCAGGATGAGCTGCCAGGGATGATCCACTACCTGATTTGCCCCCCTTGGATGGAGGAAATGATCCTAATACCTTCGGCATCTCCGGAGCTGACCTTGCTTGGGATGCTGCGCAGGAGAAGAGAGATCTTGCCGAGTTGCGGCAAGCATCCTTCGCGGTTTCTGAGCTTTTAATCGTAAGTTTATTGACCAACCCATGGGACTTACATTTGAAAACTAGTTTCTTTGCAGAGCTCTGCTTGTTAGAATGTGAACAGAGTCTGGCTGAGTGTGCTCACAAGAGGGCGGACGCCATCCATCATGCCGAGCAGTATCGTCTGAAGGCAACGCGCCTAAAGGCCAAGCTTGAGAAGGCAAGGGAAGACCTTGAGAGCCAGCTAGCTCGGCAGAGCCTCGAGAAGGTGGCACATGATGGACTCATGAAAGGTATAGTGTGCCATCGTATTTTAATCAATTTTTGCTTTAGTAACCTTGATACTGATGTAATCCTATGTTGTTTATGCAGATTCCGCCATGCAAGTAACCAAACTTTAGCGGAGCCTTAAGGAGTGCGAGGACACCAAAATGTGACTTCAAGCCCACCTACAAAAGGCAAAGATTGACTTTGCTTTTGAGAAGGAGATCCTGAGCTCTAACTTATCAGGTATGCTACGCTGACTTGTTAAGTCATATTTCTCTTGGATGTCGACATGCTGATGCAGACTTGGGTGGTCAAACAAATTCTATAAGGAGGGAGGAGAAGCTCAAGCGGCACCTCAAAGAGTCTGAAAACTCCAAGAAGCGCCTTCAAGCTGACCTCAAAGAGTGCGAAGACTCCAACAAGCGCCTCTAGGAGGAGCTTGACACGATAGTAAATCATGAGTATGAAGTATCCCAGAAGCTAGCCTATGAAGCCAATGCATGCAAGGACCTCGAGCGTTGCTTAGATTATGCTGTAAGTAACCTCCAAATGACCAACATGTAATTGCATGGTTGGAGTTAGAGTTAGAGGAGCTGTGGAAGTTTGCTGGCTATGTGATGGACATGATCCAAGTAGATGCCGACCCATCCAAGCCAACGCTGCTACTAGACCGTCTCAGGACTACGCCAGGTCAGTTGAAGAGGCTGCTGAAGGATACTGCAGTGGAGTGTGTCAAGAACACTTTTGCGTTGTTGGCGTCACACTTCCCGACAACTCCCTTGGAACATGCTGCGACAGGAATCGCGGCTGACTTTGATGAAGGCAAAATTCTTGAGGTGGCTGAGCAGTACCACGATGTGGTAGAAACAATTGTAAGTGGTAGAAACAATTGTAAATGACCTTGACCTGTAGGAGAAATACTTTAAGATGTATTAAACTGCTTGATGGAACGATGAATGCAATGTATTTATTTATATTTTGATGAAAAAAATTCCATCCCTGCTTTGGTGTATACAATAGGACAATGTGTAGTTGAGGCCTGTAGCCGCTAAGCACCTAGCCTCGCTTGACCAGCATTTTGCTCAGAGTGGATCTCAAGCTTGTAGGAGGGTGAACGCGAGGTTGTTGTCGGAGATAGATCCCCAGTACCCATAAGGAAGGAAGAAGTTGGACTCCTACTAGGATTCCCCTGTAATCCGACTAGGACTCATACCGTGTACTCCTACTAGGACTCCTCCTTGTAATTCGACTAGGACTCCCGCCCCCTGGAGTATATAAAGGAGGGCGAGGGTACCTAGGTCAACAGCTCACCTAAGCTCAACACCCAAGCGCAGGGCGCAATATGCAACACCCCAAAACAGGCGTAGGGTATTACGCTACTCTGGTGGCCCGAACCTGTATAAATCTGTGTCTTATACCCTCGCTTTTACCTTCGGGTTCCAAGTCCGGTAATCCCCCAACCGACTAATCGACTACCTAGGATACCCCCTTGGTAGGTTGCCAGTACAAAACACTGACATCTAGCGCCCACCGTGGGGTAGATCGTCAAGATCATCGGGCGAGCTCGAAGGACCTCATGTTAAAAATCAATCTACTCGACGAGAAACAAGTCGTTGAGTTCCAATCCAACATCAATCTTCTCAGCAGCACTGTACGGTTGTTTTTGGGTGATGGCAAATCAGCAGCCTGTTGTAGGTGCGTTTGGTTACCTTTGCTTATTTTTAAGCAAGTGTCACATCAATGTTTAGATACTAATTAGGAGTATTAAACATAGGCTATTTACAAAACCCATTATATAAGTGGAGGCTAAACAGTGAGACGAACCTATTAAGCCTAATTAATCCATCATTAGCAAATGTTTACTGTAGCAACACATTGTCAAATCATGGACTAATTAGGCTTAATAGATTCGTCTCGCCGTTTAGTCTCCACTTATGTAATCGGTTTTGTAAATAGTCTACGTTTAATACTCCTAATTAGTATCTAAACATTCGATGTGACGGGTGCTTAAAAATAAGCAAACGAACCAAACCAGGCCGTGTCTCAGTGTCAAAAATTCAAGACAGAATCCACTCCGTATTCTATTACCAGCTAGCTGCCGCGTCAAGCAAGAATCCAACAGGATTCGATTTTGGTAATCGAGTCCCAAAAGGGAGCAAGGCACTTGCGATAGCACTATTCCAAGTCCGAAGCAAAATTCCCATTCTGCACACAGATGAGTAGATTGCCCGTGCTATTGCCGTGTGCATTTATATCCCCAAGGCAACAAGGAAGATCACATTCCCTACAAAAAAACAGGGGGCTACGACCATGCACAAGATTTAATTCAAGAGAGAGAAGGCCAGCAACCACGCGCTCACATCCAAACCGAAGTGAAGTTGAATACTTTTTCCTGCGTACAAGTCCGATGCGGGGAAACAAAATCATGTCGTCGCTGTCCGATCAACAGAAAAAAAAATCATCACATCCAGTCTTGTTGCTACACGCGAGACAAAGTAATGATTACCTTTGGCAACTTATTTCCTCCGTGAGAAACAATCGATTTGTTTTCTGCCATGAGAAACAATTGGAGAAAGAGTGTTACGTGCATATCAAGTAAGCTACCAGACTAGTCGGAGCAGACTTCGGCATGCACGGCAACGCCTACAATCGGCAAGCTGACGCGCCGGCAACTATTTTGACTACTCGTCTCGGCTACTTACTAGTCGGGAATGACTACATCGACATCCGACCACAGACTACCTCATCAATGACTACTTCAACTTCACGAGAGCACTCGACGATTCGTCGACGACTTCTTCGACTACATCGCGGCACTCGTCGACTACCACGGGCAGCTCGCCGATGACTTCTCCGACTATGTCGCGGCAATTGCTGACAACTACTCCGACTACGTCGCGGGGCTCGCCGATGACTACTTCAACTCCTCGTCTCAACTAAAAAATTAGTCAGGGCAAACTTCGCACCATCGACAACTAGTCGGAATCACCTCCAACTAGTCGATTCCATCAACGACTGCCACGGCTACGTCAACAATCGTCTACGAATCAAGCTAAGTCACTTTTCTAATTATTTTTTAGCTTATTTTCTGCTTGTGCGCAACACGCACTCTACTCGCCGGAAGCTCTTGCGCACAACACGTGCTCTACTCGCCGGAGGGCAGCAAACTCTTTCGCGCTACCGCGCTCTCTTTTTATCGCAACAACGACTATTCCTTTTTGTCTTCTCTTAAGGTCACTACTCTTCTCGAGCAGAACAAGCCTTAACTCGTGAAAGCCTCGGGTGCACCTGTGACGCCAAATGGTAGCACACATACACATGCAAACAACAATACCCATACGCGTACACGAGACACAGCTCTCACACACGCAGTGGCTACGGCTAAACGGGGACTGAGAGTCTAAAACGTAATAGGCTAACTACTCGGGAAGAGTATAACTGGAACAAGAGTATGACACACAATGTTTAAATTGATCGCTGAATAATTTTTAGCAGTTTCAATATTCTGCAAAAATGCTACATAATGTACGCATATTTTCTTTCAAATCAAACTTTGGTGACGATGCTCCAGGATGCCAAGCGTACAGACTAGTTCCCAAACTCGGGGGCTAAGTGCCAATAACTACTCGACGTGGCTCCTACGGCTCACCTAGCACATAAGCTCGGGGGCTGGATGCCGCAAAAACTACTCGGATGATAACTTAAGTGAAGATTCAAGACCCTCGAGTTGATTTTTCAATCAATTCAAGGCTCGGGGGCTGATAAGCTACACCCAAGACTTTTTTCAAGCTGAAAGAACAAGATTCAAGATTTTGACCCTCAGCCTGATTCTGCGATTCAACCTAAGGCTTAGGGGCTACTCCATATGGAGGGCCGCCCTCCATATATGAAGACTACAATATCAAGATGATCAAGGCTTTGAGCACACCATAGCCTCATGGTAGCTTTGAGAAGCTTCAAAGATTCCGCCAGATAAAGGTACTCGAGGAGCACCAAGACTACTCGGCGAGTATCTTAAAAGTACTCGAAGACTGTTGTATTCGACTATGAAGTGCTCAGGGACTTGTCGGGGATAGATCCCCAGTACCCATAAGGAAGGAAGAAGTTGGACTCCTACTAGAATTCCTCTGTAATCCGACTAGGACTCATATCGTGTACTCCTACTAGGACTCCTCCTTGTAATCCGACTAGGACTCCCGCCCCCTGGAGTATATAAAGGAGGACGAGGGTACCTAGACCAGCAGCTCACCTAAGCTCAACACCCAAGCGTAGGGCGTAATAGACCACACCCCAAAACAGGACGTAGGGTATTACGCTACTCTAGCAGCCCGAACCTGTATAAATCCGTGTCTTGTGCCCTCGCTTTTACCTTCGGGTTCCAGGTCCAGCGATCCCCCAACCGACTACCTAGGGTACCCCCTTAGTAGGCTGCCGGTACAAAACACTGACAGTTGTCTAGGTTTCGCTAGCTAGGATGCCAACCACACGAGTTAATCATATTTCTTAGGAGGGGAAGGAGAGAAAAAAGCCTGACCTAGAGGTCGGCGCCAGGGGGGAGCACCCGAGCTTGTGAGTGAGCGGGCCGCTGAACAAGTCAGGCAGCCCCCGAGCGTCAAGGATAGCTCAGGAAAGAGAACCACAGGGGTTTTATTTATTCCATATAAAAGGTAAACAGAGTACATAACTTTATATTCTAAGGGTAGAAGCACCGTAGATGCTCGATGTCCATGGATTGGGGACGCCGGAGCCGTTTTCCCATTGTAGTCGCTAGGTGCCTGGTTGGATGACTTCTTTGATGATGAAGGGGCCCTCCCAAGGGGCGGCTAGCTTGTGCATGTCCTTGGTGGATTGGACCCTGCAAAGCACCAAGTCACCAACATTGAAGGAGTGTTCCCTGACGTTCCAGTCGTGGTAGCGTCGTATCTGCTGATCATGGCGTGCGTGCTGGATGAGGGTCGCCACACGATGTTCTTCAAGGCTGTCAATGTCCGACTCTTTTCTACCTCACCCTCCTTATAGTATTGGATATGCGGGGCACCAAAGGCCACATCAGATGGCAAGATGGCTTCTGAGCCATACACCATAAAGAAAGGCGTGTAGCCGGTAGCCCGACTCTTCTGTATCCTTAGGCCCCAGATGACATGGGGAAGCTCACACAGCCACTTGCTAGCATATTTGGACGCGTCGTCGAAGATACATGACTTGAGGGACTGGAGGACCATCCCATTTGCATGCTCCACTTGGTTGTTGCAGCGCGGGTGCGCTACTGAGGAGTAGTACACATCAATGAGGTTGTCTTAGCAAAAATCCTAGAACTCGGACCCTGTGAATTACGCGCCAAGGTCGGTTATGATTCTGTTAGGCACTCCAAAGCGATGCATAATTTCTTCCACAAACTGAGCTGCTTTAGCCGACTCAATGCTAGTGATGGCCTTGACCTCAATCGATTTTGTGAATTTGTCAACTGCCATAAAGATGTGTGTGTAACTGCTTGGAGTGGTTTTGAAGGGCCTAACCATGTTTAGCCCAGAGCATGCGAAGCGCCATGATGGTGGGATGGTACCCAGGGCCTGAGCTAGAAGATGTTGCTGCTTGGAGAAGAATTGACACCCTTTGCATCATTGGACAAGCTCCTTTGCATCGGCTACTGCTGCTGGCTAGTAAAAATCAGAGCGGAAAGCTTTGCCGACCAAAGTGCCCAAGGCGGCATGGTTGCCACATGTTCCTGAGTGAAATTCATGCAATAGTTCAACACCTTCACTGCGTAGAACACATTTCATGAGTATCCCTGTGGATGCAGCTTTTCTGTAGAGCTCTTTGCCAATGACGACGTAGTTTGCATTGCACCGAGCTAATTTTTGATGCTCTATTTTATCCTCTGGCGCCATCTAGTTGGTGATCAAGGCTATAAATGGGGCGCGCCAATCTTCTTCTGCCTCAATCATCATGACATCAGTGGGTTTTGGGTCGGTCGGAGCCTAAGCACTGGCATTGTTGGCCTGGTTCGAGTCCAGGATTTTGATGGAAGGTTTCCAGAGATCTTGAACAAATACGCCGGCTGGAACCTGCACGCATTTAGAGCCGAGTTTGGACAGGACGTTGGTAGCGACGTTATAGTCCCTGGGGACATGATGGAACTTGAGGCCGTCAAAGTAGGCTTCGAGCTTGCGGATTTCTGCACAGTAAGCATCCAAGGAGTCCTTAGTGCAATCCTAATTCCTGTTGACTTGCTAGATGACAATCTTGGAGTCACCGTAGGCGAGAATACGCTTGATCCTGAGGGAAACAACGATAAGGAGGCCGTGGATGAGAGCTCCATACTCGGCGCCATTGTTGGTGGCCTTGTAATGGATCTCGAGCACACACTTGAGCTCCTCGCCTTTGGAAGATATGAAGAGGACCCCTGTGCTGGCTACTTCGAGGTTGAGCGCTCCATCAAAATACATGGTCCAGTGTTCTGGCCTCTCCAGGGAGGGTGGCTTCTGGATTTCCATCCATTCTGCCATGAAATTGGCCAGAATCTGTGATTTGATCGCATGATGTAGGCAGAATTTGAGGTCAAACTCTCCAAGCTCCACAGACCACTTGACAACTCGGCCATTGACATTCCTGTTCTGCAGATTTTCACCAATGGGGAATGAGGATACCATATAGATCTTGTGCGCCTAGCAGTAGTGATGCAGCTTTCTTGATGATATCAACACTGCGTAGAGCAATTTTTTAACTTGGGTGTAGCAGGTCTTGGAGTCGCTGAGGACTTTGCTAACGTAATATACTAGTCATTGCACTGCATAAGCATGGTCGGGTTCCTGGTGCTCCACAACTAGCATGGTGGTGACAACTTGCGTTGTTGTGGAGATGTAGAGGTACAACATTTCTTGGTCAGCCGGGGCCATCATGATGGGAGGAGTAGTGAGGAAAGCTTTGAGCTTAATTAGTGCCTTGCTGACCTTGTCATCCCACACGAATTTGTTTTCCTTTTTGAGGAGCTTGAAGAAGGGCAGGCCTTTTTCTCCAAGTTTGCTGATGAAGCAGCTAAGGGCCGCCGTCATACCAGTGAGCTTCATGACATCCATCTTGTTAGATGGCTTCGTCATGTTTTTGATTGCATCCACCTTGATGGGGTTGGCATCGATGCCGCGTTGGCTGACCATGAAGTCCAGGAGCATGCCAGACGGGACACCAAAGACACACTTGCCGGAGTTAAGTTTCTAGCAGTAGGCCCGAAGGTTGTTGAAGGTCTCCTCGAGGTTGGTTATAAAGCTTTCCTCATCCTTTGTCTTTATGACCACAATGTCGACGTAAGCTTCGACGTTCCTGTGCAACTGTGTTACGAGGCAGCCCTGGATTGCCTTCTGGTAGGTGGCGCCAGCATTTTTCAACCCAAAGGTCATGGTGTTGTAGTAGTAGTAGATGCCAAAGGTTGTTATGAACACCGTCTTGTCTTGGTCGGTAGGGTTATGAGCAATCTGATGATAGCTAGAGTAGCAGTCGAGGAAGCAGAGTAGGATGCTCCCTGCTGTAGAATCTACGACTTGGTCCATACGTGGAAGAGGGAAGGGGTACTTAGGGTAGTGCTTATTCAGGTCAGTGTAATCAATGCACATTCTGCATTCACCGGTTTTCTTTCTTACAAGGACTGGATTTGCTAACCAGTTGGGATGCTTACATTCACGGATGAATCCGGCAGCTAGCAGCTTATTTAGTTCTACCCTAATGGCCTCCTTGTGATCTTGGGCGAAGCAACGAAGTTTTTGCTTGATCGGCCTCGCAGTCTTGCTCAAGTCCAAGGAGTGCTTAGCCAGCTCCCTCGGGACACTGGGCATATCAGATGGCTTGCATGCGAATATGTCCGAGTTTTCCTGGAGGAAACTGGTGAGCACAAGTTCCTATTTCTCCAACAGGTCAGCCCCTATGAGGGCCATCTTGGTCGGATCTTCTAGGCCGAGGCAAATCTTCTTGACCCTGGGGTCGGGCTGCAGCACCGTGGAGGTTGGCTGTTTCTCTGGAATCGTTAGTTGGTCCTTTCTCATCTTCTGGGCCTTGGCGACCATGGTAGTAGCCTTAGCTGACAACTCCCGGGCTTCTGCAAGCTGAACTGCCTCGGTATCACATCCGTAAGATGTCTCCACATTGCCATAGATAGAGAGGACTCCATTTGGAGCTGGCATCTTAAGGATGAGGTAAGTGTGATGTGGGATTGCCATAAACCTTGCCAGCATAGGCCTGCCGAGGATAGCATGGTAGGAAGCCTTGAAATTGGCCACCTCAAATGTAAGGTGCTCTATGCGGTAGTTGGCCTCTATGCCGAAGGTGACAGGCAAAATAACTCGGCTAATGGGGTAGGACCCTTTTCTATGGAGTATGCCATAGAAAGGCTCTTCACAGGGCTGGAGCCGCTCGACGTCAAAGTCCATGCACTTCAATGTCTTAGTGAAGATGATGTTGAGGCCACTACCACCGTCAATTAGCACCTTGGGGAGTAGAGCCCACCAGTGGGTAGGACCCAGGATCTGGAATGTGGACCCAATGATCTAGAATGTGGATCCAATCGTCTATGGTCGGGCAAACCACCAGCAGGTAGGACCCAGGATCTGGAATATGGACCCAATGATCTTGCTTGGAGAAAGTTATGGATTGTTCTGACCAATGCAGATACTGGACTGGCTAAATAGAGACAAAGTGCACCTCTCACTGGCGTAGCTTCTGCTGGCAATTACTACAAAAAGTGTTGCGGCTGCCCACAATGGTGTTGACTTGGCGCTTAGGCCACTGGAAGTCCCCGTTCTGGTCGGCACTGGGCCATTGGGCATCTTGATATGGCTGGTCGTGGCGCTCTTCTCTTTTCTAGTCGGTGCAGTCATCACACCTACTATTGTTGCGATCGCCGTGGTCGTCGTGATGGTGACCGTTGCGGTCGTCACGGTCACCGCTGTTGCGGTTGACATGGTCATCTTGGCGACGGTCATCGTCACGGCTACGATAATCACCCTTGTTGTTATCTTGGCGGCCATCGTTGCCGCGTGGTCATTTGTATTCCACCGGGGTATCGAGCTCTTTCTTCAGGACTGTGCAATCCCGAAGACTATGACGTGCGTCCCTGTGCAAGGGGCACGGGCCACTGAGGGTTCCATCAAATTCTTCTCAGTTAAAGGTGCTTTGCCTGTTCGAGTCACCTTCAGCAGCGTAGACCTCTAGGGCCCTTTTTCGGAGTCGGGGCTCCAGGCGTGGTCGGGGTTCATCATGGATTGGCTGGTCGTAGTCATCCGTCGGGCGATGTTTAATGTTCTGAAACTGAACTTTTGCTACCTCTTCGATGTCAGCTTGTGTGTTGACAACTTCCATCATCTATCCGACCATCTTTGGTGTAGCCTCATACAACTTCTCGAACATCTTCTGGTTTGTCAAGTCGAAGCGAAAATACCAGGTGATATCACGGTCATCAATTCCAGCTAGCCTGTTGCGATTTTCGAAGAAGTGGTTGGCGTAGTCTCAAATATTTTCACCTATCCTTTGGCAAACTTGGCCAAGTTTTTCCATGTTACCAGGTCGGCTGTAGGTGGCCTGGTAATTCTAGGTGAAATCTCTAGCGAGCTGACCCCAACTATCGATGCTATTTGGAGGAAGATTTTTGAGCCACAGGAGTGGAGCGGGGCCCATCACCACCTGGAAGTAGGTGGCCATCTGATCGTAGGCACCATTGGCGGCTCGCATCGCAGTATTGTATGTCTTGAGCAAAATGGTGGGGTCGGAGCGACCGTCGTACTTTTCGTTGGTGGCTGGTTTGAATGTAGGCGGCCAATCAACGGCTCTGAGGCGTGGTGTGAAAGTAGAAAAGCCGTGGATCATCATGTCATCATCGTAATCATCGTCAAGGTAGTACTGGTCGGGAGGAGCCCAGCCGCGCCCGCTGTAGTTGCGTCTAGGCGGATAATAGGCATCTTCATACATGTAGTTGTAGTCGTGCTTGGGCGGGTTGTAGGCACCTTAAGGGGCACCATACGTGCGGTCATAGTCGGCGTGGTGGCACATCTCATCTTCTTGGTGACGTCAATCCTCGCATTCTGCATCGCGGTTAGGCACAGGAGTGTCATAGTCGCGATCATACTCGGCACGGTGACGGAGCTCATTTTCATCGCGCCTATGCTACAATTGTTGAGGTTGGCACGCATGTCGCGGTTCTGACGAAGTTCACACAGCTCATCACAAAGGTCACATTGCCGTTCTGGTCGGCCATGGTCGTCAACTCCACCTCTCCCGCCATAGTGGCGGTTGTCGTTGTTGTCACGTTGATGGCCGTTGTTGGCATTGTCATTGACGGGAGGGTTGGCGTTGATGTTGACAGGTGGGTTGGTGTTGTTGTTGGCCGGTGGGTTGGCATTGTTGTTGGCTAGTGGGTTGGCTGGTTGGACAGCGTTTTGCTCCACCTCCTCTTCGTGGATTGGATCCATCCAACCACTCACACGGTCGCCTCGGCGGCGGTCACATCTACTATGCCCAGACTGGCTTCGAGAGTGCCTGGACGATGTGGACCGAGAGTGTGCAAGTCGGTTGTTGATCTACTCCTCAAGCTGGGTGTTAGCGACCTGGAGTCATGCCTGAAGTCATCTGACTTGGTCTGAGTCTGGAAAATGTTCTAGCTCAGCAAAGGCACCCCCAGGTTGGCCTGGGGTGTGGCGAAGACATTGTGACCAGCCTGCTCAAGGTTGGCTAGTAGATTATGGGCACGCATAGGGCGCCTGCATCTTTCCCGAGCACCACCTTGGTCGACATTGTCACGGTCATTGCTCCTGATGGCGTCGTGCTGCGTGGTTCTGGTTTCTGGTGTTATGGCCTTCTTCTCGAGTGTTGGGATTTATAAACCCGAACAGGTTGTAGAGAGACAATGAAAGCTTCACGATCTGGCGTGGAAGAGTTGCTCTCATCGTCGCTTACATAAGAGTTTGGCGTCAGGACAATACGAGGCACCTGAAATTCACCATAGTTCAGAAACTGGGTGGGTCTGGGCAGGTCTCCAGATTGGATCTAGAAAACTTGATCAAGCGTGGTGGAGTACTCGAAGGACGAGTTCCTTAGACCGAAGGGGACACGGGATGGACCCTGCGCCAATATGGTTTCATGCAGCGCCACCTCGGATAGTTCTACGCACTCAGCAATAGTACTGCTGATGCGATATAGCCCTGTGATTAGGTCGAAGGGCATGGGTGGGTGAACGCCAACGAGTAGATCTAGAACCTTCTCAGAGAGAGAGAGAGAGAGAGAGAGAGAGTTCACCAACCTGCTGGGCAAGTGGTATGACGATCCTCGGGTGGAGAACTTGTCCCGCTGGAACAGATCCAACGAGAGCCGAGTTGGTGCTGGACACCGAGTTGACGGAAGCCGCTGAGTCGACGGGAGTTGCTGAGCGACTTGAGCCACGCTGAGTCGATGGAAGTCACCGAGTCAACAGGAGCCGCCAAGTTGATAGAAAAAGTGGTTGGGTCTAAATCCGCCGGCATGGTTCCGAATTGAATCTGAACCGGGTTGGCGAGGAAGTCCTTCATGCTCTTGGGAAAAACAACACCGGGACGGGATGCCATCGAGGTCGCAAAAGAGGATCTCGTAACCACGCTTACTTGGCGTGCCAACTGTCGGATTTATAAGCCCGGCAGTCCACCATGGGGTTACCCAAGTGGTTGGTTTCTAGGTGAGGGCGATTGCGAAACCAAGAACTCAAAGATGATCGCGAGAATACAAAGGGACACGAGGGTTTTATATAGGTTTGGGCCTCCGGAGAGTAATACCCAACGCCTTGTATGCGTGGATTGTATTGCTTGGTATGAGTTTCGTTGTCCTCGGGGGGTGCCCTTAGCCGCCTTATATAGGCTGACGACCAAGGATTACAAGTCAGTTTGCATCTAATCTACTCGAAGTTACATGGAAAGCAATCTGAGTCGGACTACAAAACGCATCCCGTGATGTCCGGGTAGATTTGGACAGTCTTGTTGCCTTGACGTATACTCCAAGTAACTTCGTGTCCTCGACCCACACGTCCTGATCGGGCAGGCCCACTTGTTAGGTCCGGCCAATATCCAGGTTGGTGGGGACCCATAGGGTACCCATATCCCTCAGGTTCTTGCATGAAATACGCCCCCTTGTGCATGGACAAAATGGATTAAGTGTCCCACAGGTACTATGAATCATATGCTTCATCACTATCCTGTAGAGGTCAGGGTACTTCTTCTTGTTTGGTAGCTCTACAGAGATAAGCAGGTCATACTGCTCAGGACACATGATCTTGTACTTCCTTTGCATTATTAGCAAGAAATGTGCATGCGACAGGCCCCTGTTTTGGAACTCCACGACATATATGTAGGCACGAACCTTCCCAAGTATATTTTTGTCCATCAATGTCCTCTTCAGCTCCTCCAACTTCGCCCACACTCGAGTTATGAGATCTGGATAGTCTTGTGGACTCTGGATAGGGTATAGCACATTCTTGATATCATCCCAATTAGGATTGCATGTCATTGTGAGGAAGATGTCCGATTTTCCAAACTTTCACACCAGAGCCATTGCGTCCATGTATCGAGGCCTCATATTATGGGGTCCTTCGATGAATGTCGGTGACAGCACGGTACGCCTTCCAACATTATTAGCTTCTCCCTCCCCCACATGCATGCTATCAACCAAACCTTTGTACTGGTTGGCCTTTAGATTGTCCTGATTGTTGCGGATGTAGTCTAGACGCGATTTCAATCTTGACGTAGGTGTGATGGCAAATTGCTGGAACAGATGCTTGCTGTATATTGGATTAAAAATCCCAGGCTGCATCTAGAATTTGTAGCAATAGTAGTCACGCACGGAGACACGTTTATTCCCAGCAGACCATACACACATAAACATGGTTCAAGATAGTATGTTGATTGATGGCATGCACAACTTATGTTTTGGGTTTCTATGCCATTATTAAGACATCTGAAGTTACTAGAATCATCACCACAACCCTCAGCACGTGCCTTGTGGATCGCTCGAGCTTGGTTGACTTCAGCCTCTGTCACACCAACTTTTGGAATGCAGTTGTGCCACCCAAGCTCACCTCTTGGAAAGAATAGCGGGTATGAGAGTGTGTCGTAGCACCCATGATAGGACCAGATGCCATGTATAGACCTATCCTTCCCTTGGAGGACAACACTATGTTCGAACGGGCCCCGACGCTCGCTCCCCTCAATCCAAATGGCAGCAACCTTTGATGTTAATGGCATGTTATATGTTCTCTGGTCCAACCATTGGTCAAGGTTCAATGTGACATGGTAATCCTCAATGTTGTCAACCATGCCCATGCTCCTAAGATGCCCGGAGTAGGGATTAATGCCATGAAAGATGTCCACCATCCTCTAGATGGCCTCCTTGTCTTTTTGGGCAGACTTCTCATGGCACTTGCTAAGTCTATGCTCAAGAGATGAATCGTCATCGTAAAAATAAAGCTCGAGGTGTCTAGGTTCGTGACTATCCTCTTTACCAAATGATTGTATGTTATGGTAAATTTGGCCATGTGTAGGGAATGTGTGCACACCATTTTTTCACATGTTGGTGGTCACACGATCAAGCTGACAGTATAGAGAAGTGTCAACTGAAATATCTAATGTTTGCTCGAAAGTGCCTAGCATCAATGTCCGAGCTCGACTACAGTCTCACGAGTTCCGGTGGTGTGTTAGGGGTGGACAGATGAATATGTCCACTACGACAATTAAAACCAAAAATATTTTAGTTCGAATAAAGAAGGCTCCCTGGGAACCAGTAGAGTCCCTTTTGTTTCCATCTTTTGTTTGAATAAAGCACCAGGTACAAGGACAAGTGTGGGGGAGATATCTCAAGCTCATCATCGACATACACACTCGAGATCTCTCACAAAGGTGTCGCACAACATCGACTGTGCCAACATGACAAGGGACAAGGTGAGGGCACCAGAGTGAGTCAGCTATCCCCATGGTTTGGCTGAACCACCACTGGTCCGCCTTGAACCCCATCTTCTTCAAGAAAAATGGTATGTGCACTCTACCTCTCTACTCCCTGGTTCATGAGTTTAAATGAATCTCCACTCTGGTCACTAAGAAATTAAACTCAGAATTAAAATGAACCTTAGCTGAAACATGCTCCTTATGGTTGGCATACATGTTCTATATTCCTTGCTTGCACCTATTTGCTTGTGAACCTATATCTTTAGAAAAGCATGCTATCTAGGTTGTTGATGTTTGAGATATGGCATGATAAAATGAACATTGCTCTCTATGTCCAAAGTACTTGGGAAATTTATCTGAAAAAAAACAATGACCTAGCTAGCTCCTCAATGATATGCCTCCATCCTACCAAAGCCATATGTTGATCTTATTGAAAAACCTATACACATATGCTGCTTGCTATCATGTTGAGCTTTGCCAAATTTTTATGACATGTGCAAAATATTTTTCATACTTTCATAATCAAGATCATGTACACTCCACTTCCACATACTAGATTTCTACATTGGAAGCTAGTAATATCCCATCCAAACATCCAACCACCAAATAAAGCTCCACATGTGGTATGACCTCTCTCTCCAAAAGTATCCTAGAAAAAGAGACATGGGCTATGCAAAAAGAAATAAAGCTATGCTCAAAACATGATGAAAAAATAAAAAAAGAGAGAAGAGAAAAAGAGAAAAAGATAGCCCATGTCCAAAAGAAAGAGAAAAAAGAAAAAAAAGGGTGGAATCATATAAAAGGAGTCCATACACCTTTCCACCATATTCCATCCACACACTTGCACATCTTGATCAGTGTGGCCCCCATGGGTCCCCACCAATCAGGATACTGGTCGGTCCTGACATGTAGGCCCACCTAACCAGAATGTGCGAGCCAAGGATGTGAAGATACTTGGAGCACAAGTCAAGGAGATCGGGTGATTCAAATCAGCCTGGATATTGCGGGATACTTGTAATCCAACTCAGATTGCTTTCCGTGTAACAACCAACTATATTAGATTCAAACCGACTTGTAACCCTAGGTCGTCAGCCTATATAAGGTGGCCAAGGGTGTCTCTATAGGACACATCAACTCTCGGCGAACAATACCAGCAATACAATCCACTAGAATACAGGACCTAGGGTATTACTCTCCGAAGGCCTGAACCTATCTAAGCCCTCGTGTTCTTGTGATTACCTTTGAGTTCTTGGATTTACAATCTCCTTTTCCTAAAAATCAACCACTTGGGTAATCCCCTGGTGGACTGCCGGACTATTAAATCCGATAGTTGGCGTGCCAGGTAGGGGTGATTGTGAGATCCTCCCCAGCGAGCTCGATGGCATCTCGCCTCGGCGTCATCTTCCCCGAGAGCATGAAGGACATCCTCGCCAACCTGATCCAGCTTTGCTTCTGGACCGTGCCGACGGATTCCAATCCCACTGCTTCTTTCGTTGACCAGGCATCCATCACCAGCTCGGCGTCCATTGGATCTACGCTAGCAGAACAAGACCTCCACCCGAGGATCATCGTGCCACCTGCCCAGCGGGTCGGTGATCTCTCTCTCTCTCTCTCTCTCTCTCTCACACACACACAAAGAGGATCCCACAGATCCTCGCGGCAACCCACCCACCCACACCCTCCGACCTGATCGCTGGGCTAAGTCACATCAGCAACACCATTGCTGAGTGCATCAACCTCTCCGAGATGGCACTACGCTCAACAAGGTGGGCGCAGAGTCCTTCCCGTGTTCCCATTGGTCTAAGGAACTTGGCTGTCGTGTTTTCCATGAAACTCGCGCAGTCCTTTCAGATCAATTTTGAAGACCCACCCATACCCGCCCAATTTCCGGACTATGGTGAGTTTCATATCCCCCGCATCGTCTTGACTCCAAACCCTTAAGGAGATGACGTCAACTCCACCACGCCAGATCGTGAAGCCTTCATGGTCTCCGCCAATGATCCACCCGTGGATGGCAAAACCTCTTCTCAGGAAGCAGGTCGCAACGTCAAGAACTGGGACCACATAGTACGGCGCCAATAGGAGCAAGCTGATGCCCAGCAATGCCAACAACCTGCTGCTAACATGGGAGCCAAGGCAGCAGGCGACCAGCACCAACCACCACCTACCGCCAACACTGACCCACCACGCACCAACGATGGTGACAACGCCAACCAGGATGGTGCCCAGGGCAGACGCAGGCACCTTATACACGCTCGCAATCTACAAGCCGACCTCGAGGAGGCTAGCCGCTACGTTTCCACCATACCCCAGGCTAACCTGGGGGCTGCCTTCGCCAACTTGGAGAACCTTCTAGATTCGAAGCCACTCCGGTGGTCCAGGCATGTATCTGCGTCGCCAACGCACGGATCCAAGAATGGGCCCGGAGCCAGTCAACACACTCCTAGTCCACATCTATCCAACACTCTCAAAGCCGATCCGCTCATAGCAGATCCGGTCACCACCGAGGCAACCATGGTAACTGCACGGGAGGTCGGCTAAAGCCTGTCCGCGAAGAGGAGCTGGAGTCCTCCTGACTTCAAAAAAGGGCCCCCAAGGTCCTCACTGCTGAAGGTGACCCCGATAGACCAACCACCTTCCTCTGGGAAGAGCTTGATGACACCTTGAATGCATTGTTCCCCTTCCATAAGGATGCACATAACAATCTCTGGGACTGCATAGTCATTAAGAAAGAGCTCGGCGCCCCAGTGAAGTACAAATGACCTCACTGCAACAACTACCACAGGGACGACAATGGTCGTGACAACCGCCACTGTGATGATCGTGATAGCCCTTCATCGTCCAAGTGGTCATCCAGCCAGGCACCTATCAACTCCAATGGGTGGACGGCTCAGGCGTCCCCAATCTGTGGAACATCAAGCACCTGCAGCGCTTCTACCCTTAGGGCTTAAAAGCTATGTATTCTATTTTCCCCTTTTTACTGAATGAATAAAACCTCTAAGATTCTTTGCATACCTATTGTCTTCCTATTTCTTTGCCCGAGCTGTTCCTGACACTCGAGGGTTGTCCGACCTATTCGACAGACCACTCGCTCTTAAGCTCGGGGGCTTCCCCCAGGCGCCGACCTCTGGGTCTCTCATCCTGCTCCTTCCCCACTCAAGGCAATACGACTAACTCGTGTGGTCGGCATCTTAGCTCACGGAACCTAGACAACCTTGCGTTCATCCCTCCTACAAGCTCGAGATCCACTCTCAGCAAGACGCTGGTCAAGCAAGGCTAGACGCTTAGTGGCTACAGGCCTCGACTACATGTTGTCCTATCGTATACACCAAGGGAGGGATGGAGCCCCTTTCTTTCTGCATACATTAAGTCAGTTACATTACATGCCTTATCATACAGTTTGATATACCACAAATTTCATTTTATAGGTCCATCTCATTAACAATATTTTCCGCTACATCATTAAACTGGTCGGCTAGCTCTGGAAGCTTTCCTGCATCAAAGTCGGTCGCAACCCCTGCACCAGCACGCTCTAAGGGAATCCACGGGAAGTGTGTCTTCAGCATTGCCAAGACATTCTTGGTGCACTCCGCTGCGGTGTCCTTCAACAGCTCCTTTAGCCGACCAGGTGCGGCCTTGAGGCGATCGAGCAGTGGCGTCGGCGCAGTCGGGTGGCTCTCCGATTGGACCATGTCCATCACATAGCTAGCCACCCTATGCAGATCTTCCAGCTCCACCTCTAACCCTGCAATCATCGATTAGTCATGGTGAAGACTTTGTAGTGCAGCTTCTAAGCAGTGGTCAGTATCTTTGAGCAAATCGGACTCGTAAGCCAGCTTCTGCGACACAGCATACTGACGGTGAACTGCCACATCATGCTCTTACTGGAGATGAGCATTCGAATCCTCACACTCTTTGAGGTGTCACTTGAGCCTTTGCTTCCTTGCCTCGGTATCTGCTCATTCGAACCAGCACACATCAACACCAAGACTTCAAGAACTGAACCGAGTCAACAGGTCGGCACAACGTACCTTTTAACTGCGCAGCAAGGGTCTATTTTTGTTTAAGTTGCACCGCGGCATCCTCTTTGGCCTTCTTGAGGTCAGCCTCAAGTTGTTGTGCATTCAGGCGATATTGCTCGGCTCGTTGGATCACGTCTGCCCTCTTATGAGCACGAGCGGTCAGACCCTGCTTACACTCTAAAAACAGAGCACGGCAAAGAAATGGGATTTAAGATATAGGTTCTCTGGGTTCGTTGGCATACTTACAAATAACAACTCGGAAATCTCGGAGGATGACTGCTGTAGCTTGGCAAGATCCCCAGTAAGGTCAGTCCCAGAGAAGGCCAAGGTATCAAAATCATCTCCTCCATCCCCGGCAGACCTCTCCAGCAGCGGATGATTCCTGGGTAACTCTTCCAGGTGAGGATCGGCTTTGGCTCCCTCACCAGACACCTACTTGGCCCTAGAGCCAACCACAACAGCGTCTGCAGCAACCTTCCTTGAAGTCGCAATGTCCCCGACTACTTCTTGCGATGGTGCCAGGGCCGGTACAGCTCCCCCTCCAGCGCGGCTGTCCTAGCCCCTCCCGACCTCCGGAGGCGGTGACTATTCAACGATGCGGCTGCTCGCCCCTTCGGCATGGAACAAGCAACCAGTTAGCTGTGTACCAGATTCATCATCTAGCACGGCATTCCTGCATTGTCAGTGTGGGAAGCAATTTAAGCAAGACAGGTAGCAAAAGAACCACAGGACAGATAACATAACCAGATTGCACTTACATGTTGCTCTGCTTCACTCGGAACTTGGGGCGCAAGGGTGGTGGTGGTGCCGACACATCTTCGCCAGACCCCCCGCAGATCTTTGCCTTCAATGTCTCCTTGACCCGCTCTGCGTCAGCCGTGGTTGTCTCAAGGAGCTCGGACTTCTTCTTCTTGGCAAGTGGGTTTGGCATGTCTGACTCCTCATCCGCTTCACTGGCTGACCTGGCCACGGAGGCCGCACTCGGGGCAGCCTTCTCTTTCTTCCCAGCCATCGTTTTTCTCTTGCCGCTCGGTTTCTGAGATTGGGAGGCTGGAAGCTTCTTCACAATTTGCCATGTCCGGCGTCCCACTAGTTCGGAGTCTTCGGCCCGGCCGACCTCTTCTTGCATGTCCTCGCCCGACCTGATGGAGGAGTTCGACTCCGAATCAAAGCCAGTAGGTGGCTCGTTAGACTCAGTGGTCAAGCAGAGCTTGGGTTGTTGTTGCTTAGCCCCTCCAGGAAGTGGCGCCAGGCAAAAGAACTCAAATTCGTCATTCTGGTCAATCCACAAGAATTGTCTAAGACAACACACAAGCACAATAGGAATGCCAAATCAATGCAATTAAGATTATATCGGGTCAGCTGGCCTCTTAAGGGAATATGCTTTGGGGCAGCTCTTATTCTTGATGATGCCACCAAAAAACTCAGAAACCCGGTTGGCAACTTCTTCCTTCGTCACCTTTTGCTGCATCTCCTGGGTTGGATCCAGTGGCCCTGTATACTCATACGCCAGATGGACCCTGTTCTTGATCGGCTATGTCAATCTTTGATAGAAATTGATAACTTACAGCCCCGGCTGTGAGTCTATGCGCCTTTAGGTCGGCGATCATCTCCAACAGCTGCTTCACCTACACCTGCTCCTCCAAGGTCAACTGGTTCAACCACTCGGGCATGGTAACTAGCACATATCTGGTATGCGGCGGGAGCTCAAGCTTCTGATTGGTGACCGTAAACCATTCCTTGTTCCAGCCCTTGTTGGATTCCTTCAATGGGAGGTCGAAGTACTCCTGCACTCTCTTCGGCCCTAGGAAAAACCCACATCTCCCACACTCTTGTCTTCTCCTTGGTCGACACGGCTTTCAGTTGATACAAATACCTCCACAGATCGAAATGGGGAGGGGGGAGGGGATTCCAAGGTATGCCTCGCACAGATGAATAAAAACCGCAATATCAAGTACAGAGTTGGGATTCAAGTGTACAAGCATGATCTTATAGTTGTGTAGCAATCTGCGGAAGAAGTTCCCGCAAGGGATCCCAAATCCGCGCTCAAAGAATGATGCGAAGAACACCGTCTCCATCTTGTCTTCACTAGGGAATTCTTGCTTGGCGGTCGCCTTCCACTCGAGCAGCGCCTTGGGGCCGAGGAGGCCTTGGTCGACGAGCGCTTGGATGCGCTCCTCCGTCATCACAGATTTCATCCAATATGTGGATGGATCCGGTGCATTCCCCGCCGCCATCTTTTCAATTTCTACTCCCTGAGATTTTGATCTAATAACCATGAAGTTCTTGATTCGCATGCGATGGCGTGGCCGCTGACTTGGGTGGCGGCGGAAGAGTGTGCGCAAGAAGATTAGAAAGCGTGGCAGCGTGGCCAAGGTTTCACGGATGCAGCAGCGGTGTGCTCCGTGGACTACGGCAACGGCGGTGCGAGTGTGGCTAGTAGAAATGAAGATGGAACTGCGCCCCTTCAGCTTTTGAAGATGATGGCGTAACCTAGTGATAGAATCTGCGGGTTTTTCATTTTTGCGGTGCAAGTGCTGGGCAGAGTCCGCGGATTTTCTGTTATGTTTTTTCACGGCGTGCCTCCGTGGCTCTGCCAGTTCTCATACTTAGGGGCTGGGCGCCTATTTCAGGTCAGCGTGCCTCCGTGGCTCCACCAGTCCTCGTACTCGGGGGTTGGGCACCTACTTCAAGTTAACGCACCTCCGTGGCTCCACCAGTCCTCGTACTCAAGGGCTAGGCGCTTACATCAGGTCAGCGCGCCTCTGAAGCTCTGCCAGTCCTTGGGGGCTGGGCGCCTATTTCAGGTGGCGTGCCTCGTGGCTCCGCCAGTCCTCGTACTCGGGGGCTGGGCGCCTACTTCAGGTTGGCGCGCCTCTGCGACTCTGCCAGTCCTCGGGGGTTGGATGCCTATTTCAGGTGGGCGTGCCTCCATGGCTCTGCCAATCCTCGTACTTGGGGGTTGGGCTCCAACTTTAGGTTGGCGCGCCTCTGTGGCTCCACTAGTCCTTGGGGGTTGGGCGCCTATTTTAAGTCGGCGTGCCTCCATGACTCCGCAAGTCTTCCTACTCGGGGGCTGGACGCCTACTTCAGGTCGGCATGCCTCCGTGGCTTCGCCTATCCTTGTGCTCGGGCACTAGGACTTACTTCTAGGATCAATTTTCTCTTCTTTTTTTTCCATTGGACCGATTATACTAATCGCTTCAATGCTCGGGGGCTACTTCATATGGAGTGTGTCTTACGACGCCCTCCATGTCCTTCACTTCGACCTGCTGGATGCCCGACATCCAATAACTCAGCACTCAACTTTGCTCTACGTGTATGGCTCTGCGTTCGCTTGGATTTTTTCTTTTTCGAGCATTACGCAGCTCTCCGTCACTATGATGCCAATGCAACTTCAGCCGACCACATTTCAAGCTTCACTACGATGCCCTCAGGTTCCTGTTCGCCTCCACATCGCTCAGGGGAGACTAGGCGATTCAAATCAGTTTGGATATTGTGGGATACTTACTATAATCCAACTCAGATTGCTTTCCATGTAACAACTGACTACATTAGATTTAAACTAACTTGTAACCCTAGGTCATCAGCCTATATAAGGTGGCCAAGGGCGCCTCCCTAGAACATATCAACTCTTGACGAACAATACCAGCAATATAATCCACCAAAGTATAGGATGTAGGGTATTACTCTCCGGAGGACCGAACCTATCTAAACCCTCGTGTTCTTGTGATTACCTTCGAGTTCTTAGTTTCATAATCTCCTCTTCCTACGAATCAACTACTTGGGTAACCCCCTGGTGGACTCCTGGGCTATTAAATCCGACAATTAGATTGTATGACTTGTATTCTACTTGGATCCGATTTTTTTCTTTGCAACATATGTGATGCAGGTATGCCTCATCTTTATCCCTACCTTGTGCTTCACATATGCACTATTAGAAGTAGGGAGAAGAAAGGCAAGTTCATGCCCTGGTGAGGATGATACACATTGAGCGATCTGAGAGAATCATTTGAAGAGTTAGGTAAGGTTATCTTTTGAAGAACACTGCAAAAAACCCAAGTTGTTGAGATAGAAAGAGTGGAGGGGATTTGAATCAAGACCATTCCAGTCATCAACCACTCAAGGTAACATGATACACACTTCAAAAAGTTCACAAGTACAAGTATGGCTTTGAATATCTTATGTGTTTGATCCTTACCATAAGAAGACATGTTCCACCTTAGACTTTTCCCTTTACTCGAGGACGAGCAAAGGCTAAGTATGTGGGTGTTGTTGATGGCTCTTAAGTACCAAATCTAGACCGTCAACTCCTGCATAAACACCAAAAAATGAACATCAACTGAGTGGTAGGAGTTTATTACTAACCATTTCCACAAGTGTTGGTGAATGTATGCAGGTGACTTATCCTTAGATAGGAGGACAAAACACACCCAAGAAGCAAGGAAACACACTCTCAACCAATTAGGAGCGAGCACACGGATTGGAGGGCCCACATTAGAGGTTAAACAGTCTAAACTTACCACCAATCACCCTGTACCCACTTGGGGACCCACCTAGAAGTGTCCCGAACGAAAGGCGGCGCAGGGGAGCCAACCAAAGGTCGGCCGAACACCCAATTTGGCTGAACCACTGTAGTGGCCCCTCGATCCCATTTTCCACGTGTCGGCTCCTCGTGACATCCCAAAGTCAATTATGACCGCTTTGTTGTGAAGTTATCGCCTCAAACAGTGCTAGGTGGCACAAGGAGAGGAATTGAAGGAGAATATTCCCTTGAGATGCTTAGAGCATCTCCACTCTCCCAAGGCACCTCCACCCTCCCAACTCCCAGGTGCCTATAAATAGAAGGGGAGGGGGCTCATTTGAGGACACACCATCACTTGGAGAAACACTACTCAAGAGTAGAGTTAGAGCCTCATTGCAAAGGTAGAGTGCTGCCTAGTTAGTGCTTAGAATAGGGAGAGAGTGAGGGGTAGTTTGGGAGGAGTGCCAAGGTGTCGGCACTCTCCTCCTAGCTTGTACCTCTATGGATGCTGGCTTCCTTCAGAGTTAAGTGAGTTAGTATTCTTGGTTCCTTCTTATAGTGTTATACATGGTTCTTATATGCATGAGTAGTCTATAATCCTTGCTATGTTTATATGCTTGGCTTATATGCTCATATGCTAGTCATATATACCCTTGCTATCATAGTATAGGCTTGTATGCTCTTATGTATGCCTTGAGGTCTTGATACAGTATACACTAGTAGTACTTATATCTAAGTGAGATTAGATTTCTTTACTCGCGGGTTCGTCGCTCTGTATTTATACAGAGTGCTATATGTCTGTTATGGGAGCTCAGACGTAGTTAGACTGCAATAGTAATCAGTAGCGTAGACATGGTGTTTAGGCTAAGGCTTATCCTTCGTTTGCCTTATATCCCACGGATTGCTACAGGTAGGTCGTAGGGGGTGACAGCTCTATTGGTCCTTTGTAATCCTCCACGTTCGGATATAGCATAGAGCTGCTAGCTGGAGTCACCTAGCAGGCCAGGGGTAAGCCGTTGTCTGAAGCAAGTATCCTTAATCGAGAGATCGACCTTTAACTTACCTCAAGTGCTACCTTAGGAATCCTCTCTACCCTCGCCACATATCGAGGTGTGTCCTTGGACCGACTAGTACAAAGTTAGTGCACACACGTTCCCTTGGATTCGATACCCTTGAAATACTCTGAGGTGAAAGCTACAGCGGTATCCGTGCGCTTGCGGATTTATTCGCTCTCTCTAGAATACCCAATACCCAACGATTCATCCTAGGGAATAGGATCACGAGGACTCTATGCATCAATGGTGGACGGTGATGGCATCGAGAAGTTGCTGCTCAAGGAAAGGTTTGCATTCCCTCATCATGCTCACCTCATGAACAATCTGGAGAGAGCAGAATGCGAGGAATTTCAACCACGCGGAGCGAAGCTCAAGGATGAGGCGTCCATGTGGTGCACGGTGGGCACCAAGCACCTGACCGTTTTGCTGTCCCATTTTTGATAGACAACAGTTTATAGATAGAGTGTAAATAGCTGTGTTCAGTACCTTTGGAACTCCTTAGTTCCAATTCTTTTTAATATAATTGGCAGCTTTTCCGTCCGGTTCGTTTCATAAAAAAAGAAACGAACAGTAAGCTAGTGCTAATCAAAACCAGCTTAGAAACACAAAACAATTACAAATCAAGATAAGAATCAACAAATTACAAGTGACTTGTTTGAAGAGGAAACCGAATAAACCCTGCATCATCATCATCACACTGAGCGGAAGTTGAAGGGACATGTGGCACGTTAAAAGCAAAGGCAAGTTTTTTTTTTTTGAGAAAAAAAGCAAAGGCAAGGTTGAGCGAATCACGCGAGCTTGTTTTGCAATCCAACCGTGTGGATCGGTTCTGTTCACATCTACAGCAACGCTAGTTCAGTAGCTAGCGTGCGTGCTGGTTTTCTTAATACATCTCCGAAGAAGGTACATACGCAGAAGTTTGGACGTAGAGACAAGGACAATTTTCTTTCATGTTTGTGAAGTACGTGTTAACTGAAATCGTGCTCTTTTGATCAAACAGTACACCTTCTGGCTTCTCTCTGTCACCGAGGTAAAGCAAGTTCTGACCCAAACATTCTTCCGTTGCCAAACCCAAACATCAAGCAACCTTTCCGACCGAAAGCTGGGCGCTGACGCCTTCGTGTCTCTCGCTTTAACTTTCCTGGATTTGCGAAGCTGCAATGAATAACGCATCAAACTCCCGTCTTTTTATATTAAAAAGCACGGTGGCATGTGAGAGTGGTGTGTGTACGAATGCATCATTCTTGAAGTGAAAAAAAATTTAACGGATGTTTAGAAGCACTCCACTCAAAAAAAAATTAGTTCCACTCCACCAACTCCACCTTCTTTCAACTCTACGCCACAAATTCAGGAAAATATGACGCTAGTGGACCTGTTTGGCTAATGAGATGACTCCAGCTCTAGGAACGAGATATTTTTTGTGTGCATTGTCTATTATACCCTTGTGTTATGGGATCCACGCGTCGGTGTCTATCGGAGTTCTTCAACCATGATGAGCAGGCAGAAGCGCCGTGACTCCGCGGGCAGGCACGGCTCCCGCATCCACGGCACCCCCGCGACCCCGGCAGGCAAGTGGCGGCGGCGCGGCCCGGTGGTCAGCAACACGCGGCGTGCGGCGGTTGCGACGCGGCCCGGCCTCGACGAGCTGCAGTGGAGGGGGCGACAGGAGAAGAGGACGCAACAATCGGAAGGTGGGGGACACGTAGCGGCATGCGCGGCCCCAGCCCCAGAGATCGCTGGCACAGCTTCGGGGGGCTAGCGGGCAGCGGAGGTGCTGCACCACTGCCCAAGGCGGCGCGGCCTTAGCTCTGGCAAGGGGCGCCACAAATCCACGTGCCGGGCGGCGGCGTGGCCCCTGCGGGTAGGTAGTGGCTTGACCACAGCCGCGGTGGGCAGGGGCGGCACGGCCTGTCCGTCGACGGCGACCCAACCGTGGAGGGCAGGGGCGGCGCGGCCATGGTGGGAGAGGCGATGAGAGGAGGTGAGCGATTCTTTTGTTTTGTGAACTGGTAAGTTGTGTAATGAGTGGCAGTAGTGGGTAAATAACCCACAACTCCATGAGGAGGTCTAAAACGAGTGTTTTTGGAGCACCCCTTGAGGTACTCCAAGAAAAATATGGATCTGACCTCTAGCTCCACGTTTTTTTTGGAGCTGGAGTTTTGGAGCTAGACGTGTTTGATAGTGAGTTTTGTGGAGTTGGTGGAGTGGAGCTGTTTTTCCTGGAGTGGAGTGCTGCCAAACAACCCTGCTACCGTATGGAAGGTTTTGAGTGGAAGTCTAGACTAAAAACACATTCTTTCTGAAGGGTATCATTTAATTTGAGTATTTCCCTATTATTCAGCACATTTCGGCAAAAAGGTGTCGTTTAATCTGAGTGTTTCCCCATTCCACACTACGTTACATGAAACATTCCACACTACGTTACATGAAACATACGCGAAGCTTGTCAAAAAACATCTCCTGAAACACGCATCCTATTTACCAAAAATGACAAGATTACAGTCGAAATATGCGAACACATGGAGCAATAGATTTTTGTTGCGTGCGAGGTTAGAGGTTTGCATTGGACAATAGGTTGAAGACGAGGTAGCCGGATAGAGGAGTGAGGCGAGATTGTAGGTGACTACATCGAAGACGACATCCTGACCGTTGGATCTTGATCCTAATGTCAAAGGCCTAAATTTCAGGCAACTCAAGGTTAGCAAAATAAAGAATAATTTACCATATTGTTGGAAGTAGACGTTGTAGAAAAACAAACTGACCCCAATGATTTCCACCCTCACTGATAATGCAATTTTTCTTCACCTGAATCATTACCAAATTATTTACACATTCCAGCCGAGAATGATAAGCGAACAAAATTTAGAGAAAGAGATCGAGCAGAAAATTTATCGCAGGCTGCCCTCAAAACTCTCTCTCTTCTCTGTTCACACTTCACACGTGATCTAGCTGCCGGTCTCGCTCGTCACCGGCGACCAGGCCGCTTTCCCCATCCCCCGCCACGCCGCGGTTCTTCTCCTGATGCTCCGTCTCTGGCGACCCTTCCCCAGCGGCTGCGTGCTCGTCGCTGTTACTACCGCGCGCCCGGCGGACGATGGGCGCGGCCAAGAACGTGGGCGTCTTCTCCCCGGCCATGACGACGGCGACGAGGTCGGCGACGGTCGCCGGAGACGCCGCGGCGGTGGCCGCGGGCGACTTGGAGCCGTCGCCGTCCGTGGCACCGAGAGCGGAGGAGGAGGAGGAGGAGGCGTCGCCGGTGCCGAGGTGGTTGTTGAGCTTCCAGTAGGAGCAGGCGAGGATGAGGAGCGCCAGCGTGATGAGGGCCAGCATGGCGGCCAGCCCGCCGAAGAGGTACGGCACCGGCGAGTGCCACGGCGAGGCCGGCAGCGCCGCGGCCGCCGGTGGTGTCGCCGCCGGCGGTGTCGGCGTCGACGCGGGCCTGGACGCGCTTGTTGGCGGTGGCCTCATGGCTTGAAGCTAGTGCTCTCTGGCTGCTGCCTCCCTCTGTCTCTCTGCGTGATAAACTGGCAATTGTTGGCAGGCAGCGGAGATGAGAGGTGGCTTGGCGTAGGGGAAATGGCAAAGTGGAGGGTTAGGCTGATGAGAGGTATTTATAGAAGGTTATAGGAGTCCAGTTTTTTATTGTGCTATGAAAAAAGAAAGATATTTTTCCTGGGACTTGAAGAACATCCATGTTCAGCCCAAGTTACTTCTTCAATAAAGAATATGTGATGCTCCACCGTAAGAGTTTCCATCTTTTTTCATTCTTATCACATTTTTTTAAGTGCCTTGCGTTATTTTTTTTTGAAGGAACAGTGCCCTACATTATTATGACCTATAACCCAATTAGTTTTTTTTAAATGACCAATGATTTTTTTAAATAGAGTTACTATCTTTGCCGATAGTTTTAGTAAATTTCCAACCACCTAATTACCCATGGTTTTGTTATTGGTTCTCAATAAATATACTAATACCATTTGGCCACACCTGTGAGAAGTGTTAGGAAAAATAACTACTCCTGTAGTGTTGTAATCTGGGCAGTCGAACTTTTAAGTTTTAGATGTGGCTTGATTGTTGTAACGAGTACAATTCATTTCGATATATATGAACGTAACGCTAGCGCTAGGCCAACACGGTCAATTATGTGCTGCTACATGCACTAGCCAAATATACCAAAAACGATAGCTAGTCGCCTAGTCTGATGGGAAATGCTTTTTAAGGTTACCTGCAAATGCTTCTCGCTTTCACGACTGATGGCGTTGGCAACGGCGGGCGGGTAGCTGCAGCGACAAGGATGGGCACAGATTCAACGGTCCCGTGACCGCAGTTACGGCGACCATCGTCTTTGACAGGAAGTCAAGCACACGTCGGCCGTGCATCGTCGTCCTGCTGGCTGGCCAGCCGCTCACGTCGCTGGCGGAGCAGTTATTAGGCAGTCACGAAGAAAGCAGGGACGACGGACCCTGCTGCCGGAGTTCCGGTTTGCCGATGATGGACGCATTCAATTTTGCAGGTGGATCCGCCGGCCGGCGGCCGGAATTGCACGAAGGGGAGGTCAGGTCGATCTCTGGCACTAGGACACGTACTACGTGTTCATCATGCGTGTCTGGGTCAGGGACAATGCGCGCTTTCCGGTGGTGAAGCCAGGGCTAGGCGCCGGCCGGCCAGAAGAATTGATGATGGTTGTTTGGATCACAACCGATGCAATGACGATCTCGATCGATCTCCACATGTGAAGTCTGGTATACCAATTATGTTGCTGTCTGTTCATGCCCACCTCCTTTGTTTCAGCGTCCATTCAGCGAACGTCATCTGCGTCTGTGCGTGAGTACAGGCTGTTGGTTCGTGCGTATACGTACCTCGGTCGGCTTCAGTCCGTTGATGTGTACGTCGTACAACACGTACGCGCATACGTATAGTGTGTAACGGTAGTAGTAGTGGTTGCTGCTGACGAGTACTGATGACTACGAGCTGTCTGTCCGGGGGCGTCGTCAGGTCCTGATGCATTGGCGGCTGGTCGAGGAACCTGATCGATGAGCTCCGCAAGCAGATGACGACGAGCCCTTTGCTGCTTCGATCAATTCCTTCTCCAGGATGGATGGATATATGGGATGGCGTGCTCCGTCCGGCCACCGCCAACGCCGCTCCCGGCAGCCGGAAATCCCGCGCGTCGGGCGTCCTCTCCTGCTGCTCGCGCGCGGCACACACTTGCATCATCTCGCGGGGAGCCTCAGCTCGCTCAAAAATAGGACACGCATCGCCAGCCACGTCGATCAGTAGAGAAACATGCACATTTTTTTTAGGAAAAGAAACATGCACATTGGTGCGCTCTATGTTTCAAAGATATGTGCAGCAACCCGTATAGTTTTCACACTCTCTTATATTTTGGATGCTTAGGCTCCGTTTGGTTCCTAGATTAAAGTTTAGTCCCTGTCCCTGTCACATCGAATATTTAGATACTAATTAGGAGTATTAAACATAGACTAATTACAAAACCTATTGCACAGATGGAAGGCTAATTCGCGAGACGAATCTATTAAGCCTAATTAGTTTCATATTTGCCAATTGTGATACTACAATAAACGTGTGCAAATTA